>NW_027125310.1:0-116320 GCF_033026475.1 Channa argus
TTTGGCCTGAAAATGCTTTTAAGCGCATAAAAACTTACACTCTTGATTTCTGGCTAAATAAAAGCTGTTGCAATGATATTTCCATGCTGAACTGAGTTGTTCTGGGTCAAATATGAAGGCAAACCCACTTTCCTTTCAGTATTTTGCTGCAATTGGCAGAAACAAGCATATTTGCTCATTCGGCCTGAAATGCTTTTAAGCGCATAAAAACTTACACTCTTGATTTCTGGCTAAATAAAAGCTGTTGCAATGATATTTCCATGCTGAACTGAGTTGTTCTGGGTCAAATATGAAGGCAAACCCACTTTCCTTTCAGTATTTTGCTGCAATTGGCAGAAACAAGCATATTTGCTCATTCGGCCTGAAAATGCTTTTAAGCGCATAAAAACTTACACTCTTGATTTCTGGCTAAATAAAAGCTGTTGCAATGATATTTCCATGCTGAACTGAGTTGTTCTGGGTCAAATATGAAGCCAAACCCACTTTCCTTTCAGTATTTTGCTGCAATTGGCAGAAACAAGCATATTTGCTCATTCGGCCTGAAAATGCTTTTAAGCGCATAAAAACTTACACTCTTGATTTCTGGCTAAATAAAAGCTGTTGCAATGATATTTCCATGCTGAACTGAGTTGTTCTGGGTCAAATATGAAGGCAAACCCACTTTCCTTTCAGTATTTTGCTGCAATTGGCAGAAACAAGCATATTTGCTCATTCGGCCTGAAAATGCTTTTAAGCGCATAAAAACTTACACTTTTGATTTCTGGCTAAATAAAAGCTGTTGCAATGATATTTCCATGCTGAACTGAGTTGTTCTGGGTCAAATATGAAGGCAAACCCACTTTCCTTTCAGTATTTTGCTGCAATTGGCAGAAACAAGCATATTTGCTCATTCGGCCTGAAAATGCTTTTAAGCGCATAAAAACTTACACTCTTGATTTCTGGCTAAATAAAAGCTGTTGCAATGATATTTCCATGCTGAACTGAGTTGTTCTGGGTCAAATATGAAGGCAAACCCACTTTCCTTTCAGTATTTTGCTGCAATTGGCAGAAATCAGCTCATTTGGCCTGAAAATGCTTTTAAGCGCATAAAAACTTACACTCTTGATTTCTGGCTAAATAAAAGCTGTTGCAATGATATTTCCATGCTGAACTGAGTTGTTCTGGGTCAAATATGAAGGCAAACCCACTTTCCTTTCAGTATTTTGCTGCAATTGGCAGAAACAAGCATATTTGCTCATTCGGCCTGAAAATGCTTTTAAGCGCATAAAAACTTACACTCTTGATTTCTGGCTAAATAAAAGCTGTTGCAAGGATATTTCCATGCTGAACTGAGTTGTTCTGGGTCAAATATGAAGGCAAACCCACTTTCCTTTCAGTATTTTGCTGCAATTGGCAGAAACAAGCATATTTGCTCATTCGGCCTGAAATGCTTTTAAGCGCATAAAAACTTACACTCTTGATTTCTGGCTAAATAAAAGCTGTTGCAATGATATTTCCATGCTGAACTGAGTTGTTCTGGGTCAAATATGAAGGCAAACCCACTTTCCTTTCAGTATTTTGCTGCAATTGGCAGAAACAAGCATATTTGCTCATTCGGCCTGAAAATGCTTTTAAGCGCATAAAAACTTACACTCTTGATTTCTGGCTAAATAAAAGCTGTTGCAATGATATTTCCATGGTGAACTGAGTTGTTCTGGGTCAAATATGAAGGCAAACCCACTTTCCTTTCAGTATTTTGCTGCAATTGGCAGAAATCAGCTCATTTGGCCTGAAAATGCTTTTAAGCGCATAAAAACTTACACTCTTGATTTCTGGCTAAATAAAAGCTGTTGCAATGATATTTCCATGCTGAACTGAGTTGTTCTGGGTCAAATATGAAGGCAAACCCACTTTCCTTTCAGTATTTTGCTGCAATTGGCAGAAACAAGCATATTTGCTCATTCGGCCTGAAAATGCTTTTAAGCGCATAAAAACTTACACTCTTGATTTCTGGCTAAATAAAAGCTGTTGCAATGATATTTCCATGCTGAACTGAGTTGTTCTGGGTCAAATATGAAGGCAAACCCACTTTCCTTTCAGTATTTTGCTGCAATTGGCAGAAATCAGCTCATTTGGCCTGAAAATGCTTTTAAGCGCATAAAAACTTACTCTCTTGATTTCTGGCTAAATAAAAGCTGTTGCAATGATATTTCCATGCTGAACTGAGTTGTTCTGGGTCAAATATGAAGGCAAACCCACTTTCCTTTCAGTATTTTGCTGCAATTGGCAGAAATCAGCTCATTTGGCCTGAAAATGCTTGTAAGCGCATAAAAACTTACACTCTTGATTTCTGGCTAAATAAAAGCTGTTGCAATGATATTTCCATGCTGAACTGAGTTGTTCAGGGTCAAATATGAAGGCAAACCCACTTTCCTTTCAGTATTTTGCTGCAATTGGCAGAAACAAGCATATTTGCTCATTCGGCCTGAAAATGCTTTTAAGCGCATAAAAACTTACACTCTTGATTTCTGGCTAAATAAAAGCTGTTGCAATGATATTTCCATGCTGAACTGAGTTGTTCTGGGTCAAATATGAAGGCAAACCCACTTTCCTTTCAGTATTTTGCTGCAATTGGCAGAAACAAGCATATTTGCTCATTCGGCCTGAAAATGCTTTTAAGCGCATAAAAACTTACACTCTTGATTTCTGGCTAAATAAAAGCTGTTGCAATGATATTTCCATGCTGAACTGAGTTGTTCTGGGTCAAATATGAAGCCAAACCCACTTTCCTTTCAGTATTTTGCTGCAATTGGCAGAAACAAGCATATTTGCTCATTCGGCCTGAAAATGCTTTTAAGCGCATAAAAACTTACACTCTTGATTTCTGGCTAAATAAAAGCTGTTGCAAGGATATTTCCATGCTGAACTGAGTTGTTCTGGGTCAAATATGAAGGCAAACCCACTTTCCTTTCAGTATTTTGCTGCAATTGGCAGAAATCAGCTCATTTGGCCTGAAAATGCTTTTAAGCGCATAAAAACTTACACTCTTGATTTCTGGCTAAATAAAAGCTGTTGCAATGATATTTCCATGCTGAACTGAGTTGTTCTGGGTCAAATATGAAGGCAAACCCACTGTCCTTTCAGTATTTTGCTGCAATTGGCAGAAATCAGCTCATTTGGCCTGAAAATGCTTTTAAGCGCATAAAAACTTACTCTCTTGATTTCTGGCTAAATAAAAGCTGTTGCAATGATATTTCCATGCTGAACTGAGTTGTTCTGGGTCAAATATGAAGGCAAACCCACTTTCCTTTCAGTATTTTGCTGCAATTGGCAGAAATCAGCTCATTTGGCCTGAAAATGCTTTTAAGCGCATAAAAACTTACACTCTTGATTTCTGGCTAAATAAAAGCTGTTGCAATGATATTTCCATGCTGAACTGAGTTGTTCTGGGTCAAATATGAAGGCAAACCCACTTTCCTTTCAGTATTTTGCTGCAATTGGCAGAAATCAGCTCATTTGGCCTAAAAATGCTTTTAAGCGCATAAAAACTTACACTCTTGATTTCTGGCTAAATAAAAGCTGTTGCAATGATATTTCCATGCTGAACTGAGTTGTTCTGGGTCAAATATGAAGGCAAACCCACTTTCCTTTCAGTATTTTGCTGCAATTGGCAGAAATCAGCTCATTTGGCCTGAAAATGCTTTTAAGCGCATAAAAACTTACTCTCTTGATTTCTGGCTAAATAAAAGCTGTTGCAATGATATTTCCATGCTGAACTGAGTTGTTCTGGGTCAAATATGAAGGCAAACCCACTTTCCTTTCAGTATATTGCTGCAATTGGCAGAAACAAGCATATTTGCTCATTTGGCCTGAAAATGCTTTTAAGCGCATAAAAACTTACACTCTTGATTTCTGGCTAAATAAAAGCTGTTGCAATGATATTTCCATGCTGAACTGAGTTGTTCTGGGTCAAATATGAAGGCAAACCCACTTTCCTTTCAGTATTTTGCTGCAATTGGCAGAAACAAGCATATTTGCTCATTCGGCCTGAAATGCTTTTAAGCGCATAAAAACTTACACTCTTGATTTCTGGCTAAATAAAAGCTGTTGCAATGATATTTCCATGCTGAACTGAGTTGTTCTGGGTCAAATATGAAGGCAAACCCACTTTCCTTTCAGTATTTTGCTGCAATTGGCAGAAACAAGCATATTTGCTCATTCGGCCTGAAAATGCTTTTAAGCGCATAAAAACTTACACTCTTGATTTCTGGCTAAATAAAAGCTGTTGCAAGGATATTTCCATGCTGAACTGAGTTGTTCTGGGTCAAATATGAAGCCAAACCCACTTTCCTTTCAGTATTTTGCTGCAATTGGCAGAAACAAGCATATTTGCTCATTCGGCCTGAAAATGCTTTTAAGCGCATAAAAACTTACACTCTTGATTTCTGGCTAAATAAAAGCTGTTGCAATGATATTTCCATGCTGAACTGAGTTGTTCTGGGTCAAATATGAAGGCAAACCCACTTTCCTTTCAGTATTTTGCTGCAATTGGCAGAAACAAGCATATTTGCTCATTCGGCCTGAAAATGCTTTTAAGCGCATAAAAACTTACACTCTTGATTTCTGGCTAAATAAAAGCTGTTGCAATGATATTTCCATGCTGAACTGAGTTGTTCTGGGTCAAATATGAAGCCAAACCCACTTTCCTTTCAGTATTTTGCTGCAATTGGCAGAAACAAGCATATTTGCTCATTCGGCCTGAAAATGCTTTTAAGCGCATAAAAACTTACACTCTTGATTTCTGGCTAAATAAAAGCTGTTGCAATGATATTTCCATGCTGAACTGAGTTGTTCTGGGTCAAATATGAAGGCAAACCCACTTTCCTTTCAGTATTTTGCTGCAATTGGCAGAAACAAGCATATTTGCTCATTCGGCCTGAAAATGCTTTTAAGCGCATAAAAACTTACACTCTTGATTTCTGGCTAAATAAAAGCTGTTGCAATGATATTTCCATGCTGAACTGAGTTGTTCTGGGTCAAATATGAAGGCAAACCCACTTTCCTTTCAGTATTTTGCTGCAATTGGCAGAAACAAGCATATTTGCTCATTCGGCCTGAAAATGCTTTTAAGCGCATAAAAACTTACACTCTTGATTTCTGGCTAAATAAAAGCTGTTGCAATGATATTTCCATGCTGAACTGAGTTGTTCTGGGTCAAATATGAAGGCAAACCCACTTTCCTTTCAGTATTTTGCTGCAATTGGCAGAAATCAGCTCATTTGGCCTGAAAATGCTTTTAAGCGCATAAAAACTTACACTCTTGATTTCTGGCTAAATAAAAGCTGTTGCAATGATATTTCCATGCTGAACTGAGTTGTTCTGGGTCAAATATGAAGGCAAACCCACTTTCCTTTCAGTATTTTGCTGCAATTGGCAGAAACAAGCATATTTGCTCATTTGGCCTGAAAATGCTTTTAAGCGCATAAAAACTTACACTCTTGATTTCTGGCTAAATAAAAGCTGTTGCAAGGATATTTCCATGCTGAACTGAGTTGTTCTGGGTCAAATATGAAGGCAAACCCACTTTCCTTTCAGTATTTTGCTGCAATTGGCAGAAACAAGCATATTTGCTCATTCGGCCTGAAATGCTTTTAAGCGCATAAAAACTTACACTCTTGATTTCTGGCTAAATAAAAGCTGTTGCAATGATATTTCCATGCTGAACTGAGTTGTTCTGGGTCAAATATGAAGGCAAACCCACTTTCCTTTCAGTATTTTGCTGCAATTGGCAGAAACAAGCATATTTGCTCATTCGGCCTAAAAATGCTTTTAAGCGCATAAAAACTTACACTCTTGATTTCTGGCTAAATAAAAGCTGTTGCAATGATATTTCCATGCTGAACTGAGTTGTTCTGGGTCAAATATGAAGGCAAACCCACTTTCCTTTCAGTATTTTGCTGCAATTGGCAGAAATCAGCTCATTTGGCCTGAAAATGCTTTTAAGCGCATAAAAACTTACTCTCTTGATTTCTGGCTAAATAAAAGCTGTTGCAATGATATTTCCATGCTGAACTGAGTTGTTCTGGGTCAAATATGAAGGCAAACCCACTTTCCTTTCAGTATATTGCTGCAATTGGCAGAAACAACCATATTTGCTCATTTGGCCTGAAAATGCTTTTAAGCGCATAAAAACTTACACTCTTGATTTCTGGCTAAATAAAAGCTGTTGCAATGATATTTCCATGCTGAACTGAGTTGTTCTGGGTCAAATATGAAGGCAAACCCACTTTCCTTTCAGTATATTGCTGCAATTTGCAGAAACAAGCATATTTGCTCATTCGGCCTGAAAATGCTTTTAAGCGCATAAAAACTTACACTCTTGATTTCTGGCTAAATAAAAGCTGTTGCAATGATATTTCCATGCTGAACTGAGTTGTTCTGGGTCAAATATGAAGGCAAACCCACTTTCCTTTCAGTATTTTGCTGCAATTGGCAGAAACAAGCATATTTGCTCATTCGGCCTGAAAATGCTTTTAAGCGCATAAAAACTTACACTCTTGATTTCTGGCTAAATAAAAGCTGTTGCAAGGATATTTCCATGCTGAACTGAGTTGTTCTGGGTCAAATATGAAGGCAAACCCACTTTCCTTTCAGTATTTTGCTGCAATTGGCAGAAACAAGCATATTTGCTCATTCGGCCTGAAAATGCTTTTAAGCGCATAAAAACTTACACTCTTGATTTCTGGCTAAATAAAAGCTGTTGCAATGATATTTCCATGCTGAACTGAGTTGTTCTGGGTCAAATATGAAGGCAAACCCACTTTCCTTTCAGTATTTTGCTGCAATTGGCAGAAACAAGCATATTTGCTCATTCGGCCTGAAAATGCTTTTAAGCGCATAAAAACTTACACTCTTGATTTCTGGCTAAATAAAAGCTGTTGCAATGATATTTCCATGCTGAACTGAGTTGTTCTGGGTCAAATATGAAGGCAAACCCACTTTCCTTTCAGTATTTTGCTGCAATTGGCAGAAATCAGCTCATTTGGCCTGAAAATGCTTTTAAGCGCATAAAAACTTACTCTCTTGATTTTTGGCTAAATAAAAGCTGTTGCAATGATATTTCCATGCTGAACTGAGTTGTTCTGGGTCAAATATGAAGGCAAACCCACTTTCCTTTCAGTATATTGCTGCAATTGGCAGAAACAAGCATATTTGCTCATTTGGCCTGAAAATGCTTTTAAGCGCATAAAAACTTACACTCTTGATTTCTGGCTAAATAAAAGCTGTTGCAATGATATTTCCATGCTGAACTGAGTTGTTCTGGGTCAAATATGAAGGCAAACCCACTTTCCTTTCAGTATATTGCTGCAATTGGCAGAAACAAGCATATTTGCTCATTCGGCCTGAAAATGCTTTTAAGCGCATAAAAACTTACACTCTTGATTTCTGGCTAAATAAAAGCTGTTGCAATGATATTTCCATGCTGAACTGAGTTGTTCTGGGTCAAATATGAAGGCAAACCCACTTTCCTTTCAGTATTTTGCTGCAATTGGCAGAAACAAGCATATTTGCTCATTCGGCCTGAAAATGCTTTTAAGCGCATAAAAACTTACACTCTTGATTTCTGGCTAAATAAAAGCTGTTGCAATGATATTTCCATGCTGAACTGAGTTGTTCTGGGTCAAATATGAAGGCAAACCCACTTTCCTTTCAGTATATTGCTGCAATTTGCAGAAACAAGCATATTTGCTCATTCGGCCTGAAAATGCTTTTAAGCGCATAAAAACTTACACTCTTGATTTCTGGCTAAATAAAAGCTGTTGCAAGGATATTTCCATGCTGAACTGAGTTGTTCTGGGTCAAATATGAAGGCAAACCCACTTTCCTTTCAGTATTTTGCTGCAATTGGCAGAAACAAGCATATTTGCTCATTCGGCCTGAAAATGCTTTTAAGCGCATAAAAACTTACACTCTTGATTTCTGGCTAAATAAAAGCTGTTGCAATGATATTTCCATGCTGAACTGAGTTGTTCTGGGTCAAATATGAAGGCAAACCCACTTTCCTTTCAGTATTTTGCTGCAATTGGCAGAAACAAGCATATTTGCTCATTCGGCCTGAAAATGCTTTTAAGCGCATAAAAACTTACACTCTTGATTTCTGGCTAAATAAAAGCTGTTGCAATGATATTTCCATGCTGAACTGAGTTGTTCTGGGTCAAATATGAAGGCAAACCCACTTTCCTTTCAGTATTTTGCTGCAATTGGCAGAAATCAGCTCATTTGGCCTGAAAATGCTTGTAAGCGCATAAAAACTTACACTCTTGATTTCTGGCTAAATAAAAGCTGTTGCAATGATATTTCCATGCTGAACTGAGTTGTTCTGGGTCAAATATAATATGAAGGCAAACCCACTTTCCTTTCAGTATTTTGCTGCAATTGGCAGAAACAAGCATATTTGCTCATTCGGCCTGAAAATGCTTTTAAGCGCATAAAAACTTACACTCTTGATTTCTGGCTAAATAAAAGCTGTTGCAATGATATTTCCATGCTGAACTGAGTTGTTCTGGGTCAAATATGAAGGCAAACCCACTTTCCTTTCAGTATTTTGCTGCAATTGGCAGAAACAAGCATATTTGCTCATTTGGCCTGAAAATGCTTTTAAGCGCATAAAAACTTACACTCTTGATTTCTGGCTAAATAAAAGCTGTTGCAATGATATTTCCATGCTGAACTGAGTTGTTCTGGGTCAAATATGAAGGCAAACCCACTTTCCTTTCAGTATTTTGCTGCAATTGGCAGAAACAAGCATATTTGCTCATTCGGCCTGAAAATGCTTTTAAGCGCATAAAAACTTACACTCTTGATTTCTGGCTAAATAAAAGCTGTTGCAATGATATTTCCATGCTGAACTGAGTTGTTCTGGGTCAAATATGAAGGCAAACCCACTTTCCTTTCAGTATTTTGCTGCAATTGGCAGAAACAAGCATATTTGCTCATTCGGCCTGAAAATGCTTTTAAGCGCATAAAAACTTACACTCTTGATTTCTGGCTAAATAAAAGCTGTTGCAAGGATATTTCCATGCTGAACTGAGTTGTTCTGGGTCAAATATGAAGGCAAACCAACTTTCCTTTCAGTATTTTGCTGCAATTGGCAGAAACAAGCATATTTGCTCATTCGGCCTGAAAATGCTTTTAAGCGCATAAAAACTTACACTCTTGATTTCTGGCTAAATAAAAGCTGTTGCAATGATATTTCCATGCTGAACTGAGTTGTTCTGGGTCAAATATGAAGGCAAACCCACTTTCCTTTCAGTATTTTGCTGCAATTGGCAGAAATCAGCTCATTTGGCCTGAAAATGCTTTTAAGCGCATAAAAACTTACACTCTTGATTTCTGGCTAAATAAAAGCTGTTGCAATGATATTTCCATGCTGAACTGAGTTGTTCTGGGTCAAATATGAAGGCAAACCCACTTTCCTTTCAGTATTTTGCTGCAATTGGCAGAAATCAGCTCATTTGGCCTGAAAATGCTTTTAAGCGCATAAAAACTTACACTCTTGATTTCTGGGTAAATAAAAGCTGTTGCAATGATATTTCCATGCTGAACTGAGTTGTTCTGGGTCAAATATGAAGGCAAACCCACTTTCCTTTCAGTATTTTGCTGCAATTGGCAGAAACAAGCATATTTGCTCATTCGGCCTGAAAATGCTTTTAAGCGCATAAAAACTTACACTCTTGATTTCTGGCTAAATAAAAGCTGTTGCAATGATATCTCCATGCTGAACTGAGTTGTTCTGGGTCAAATATGAAGGCAAACCCACTTTCCTTTCAGTATTTTGCTGCAATTGGCAGAAACAAGCATATTTGCTCATTCGTCCTGAAAATGCTTTTAAGCGCATAAAAACTTACACTCTTGATTTCTGGCTAAATAAAAGCTGTTGCAATGATATTTCCATGCTGAACTGAGTTGTTCTGGGTCAAATATGAAGGCAAACCCACTTTCCTTTCAGTATTTTGCTGCAATTGGCAGAAACAAGCATATTTGCTCATTCGGCCTGAAAATGCTTTTAAGCGCATAAAAACTTACACTCTTGATTTCTGGCTAAATAAAAGCTGTTGCAATGATATTTCCATGCTGAACTGAGTTGTTCTGGGTCAAATATGAAGGCAAACCCACTTTCCTTTCAGTATTTTGCTGCAATTGGCAGAAACAAGCATATTTGCTCATTCGGCCTGAAAATGCTTTTAAGCGCATAAAAACTTACACTCTTGATTTCTGGCTAAATAAAAGCTGTTGCAATGATATTTCCATGCTGAACTGAGTTGTTCTGGGTCAAATATGAAGGCAAACCCACTTTCCTTTCAGTATTTTGCTGCAATTGGCAGAAACAAGCATATTTGCTCATTCGGCCTGAAAATGCTTTTAAGCGGATAAAAACTTACACTCTTGATTTCTGGCTAAATAAAAGCTGTTGCAATGATATTTCCATGCTGAACTGAGTTGTTCTGGGTCAAATATGAAGGCAAACCCACTTTCCTTTCAGTATTTTGCTGCAATTGGCAGAAACAAGCATATTTGCTCATTCGGCCTGAAAATGCTTTTAAGCGCATAAAAACTTACACTTTTGATTTCTGGCTAAATAAAAGCTGTTGCAAGGATATTTCCATGCTGAAATGAGTTGTTCTGGCTCAAATATGAAGGCAAACCCACTTTCCTTTCAGTATTTTGCTGCAATTGGCAGAAACAAACATATTTCCTCATTCGGCCTGAAAATGCTTTTAAGCGCATAAAAACTTACACTCTTGATTTCTGGCTAAATAAAAGCTGTTGCAAGGATATTTCCATGCTGAACTGAGTTGTTCTGGGTCAAATATGAAGGCAAACCCACTTTCCTTTCAGTATTTTGCTGCAATTGGCAGAAACAAGCATATTTGCTCATTCGGCCTGAAAATGCTTTTAAGCGCATAAAAACTTACACTCTTGATTTCTGGCTAAATAAAAGCTGTTGCAATGATATTTCCATGCTGAACTGAGTTGTTCTGGGTCAAATATGAAGGCAAACCCACTTTCCTTTCAGTATATTGCTGCAATTTGCAGAAACAAGCATATTTGCTCATTCGGCCTGAAAATGCTTTTAAGCGCATAAAAACTTACACTCTTGATTTCTGGCTAAATAAAAGCTGTTGCAATGATATTTCCATGCTGAACTGAGTTGTTCTGGGTCAAATATGAAGGCAAACCCACTTTCCTTTCAGTATTTTGCTGCAATTGGCAGAAACAAGCATATTTGCTCATTCGGCCTGAAAATGCTTTTAAGCGCATAAAAACTTACACTCTTGATTTCTGGCTAAATAAAAGCTGTTGCAATGATATTTCCATGCTGAACTGAGTTGTTCTGGGTCAAATATGAAGGCAAACCCACTTTCCTTTCAGTATTTTGCTGCAATTGGCAGAAACAAGCATATTTGCTCATTCGGCCTGAAAATGCTTTTAAGCGCATAAAAACTTACACTCTTGATTTCTGGCTAAATAAAAGCTGTTGCAATGATATTTCCATGCTGAACTGAGTTGTTCTGGGTCAAATATGAAGGCAAACCCACTTTCCTTTCAGTATTTTGCTGCAATTGGCAGAAACAAGCATATTTGCTCATTCGGCCTGAAAATGCTTTTAAGCGCATAAAAACTTACACTCTTGATTTCTGGCTAAATAAAAGCTGTTGCAATGATATTTCCATGCTGAACTGAGTTGTTCTGGGTCAAATATGAAGGCAAACCCACTTTCCTTTCAGTATTTTGCTGCAATTGGCAGAAACAAGCATATTTGCTCATTCGGCCTGAAAATGCTTTTAAGCGCATAAAAACTTACACTCTTGATTTCTGGCTAAATAAAAGCTGTTGCAATGATATTTCCATGCTGAACTGAGTTGTTCTGGGTCAAATATGAAGGCAAACCCACTTTCCTTTCAGTATTTTGCTGCAATTGGCAGAAACAAGCCTATTTGCTCATTCGGCCTGAAAATGCTTTTAAGCGCATAAAAACTTACACTCTTGATTTCTGGCTAAATAAAAGCTGTTGCAATGATATTTCCATGCTGAACTGAGTTGTTCTGGGTCAAATATGAAGGCAAACCCACTTTCCTTTCAGTATTTTGCTGCAATTGGCAGAAATCAGCTCATTTGGCCTGAAAATGCTTTTAAGCGCATAAAAACTTACACTCTTGATTTCTGGCTAAATAAAAGCTGTTGCAATGATATTTCCATGCTGAACTGAGTTGTTCTGGGTCAAATATGAAGGCAAACCCACTTTCCTTTCAGTATTTTGCTGCAATTGGCAGAAACAAGCATATTTGCTCATTCGGCCTGAAAATGCTTTTAAGCGCATAAAAACTTACACTCTTGATTTCTGGCTAAATAAAAGCTGTTGCAATGATATTTCCATGCTGAACTGAGTTGTTCTGGGTCAAATATGAAGGCAAACCCACTTTCCTTTCAGTATTTTGCTGCAATTGGCAGAAACAAGCATATTTGCTCATTCGGCCTGAAAATGCTTTTAAGCGCATAAAAACTTACACTCTTGATTTCTGGCTAAATAAAAGCTGTTGCAATGATATCTCCATGCTGAACTGAGTTGTTCTGGGTCAAATATGAAGGCAAACCCACTTTCCTTTCAGTATTTTGCTGCAATTGGCAGAAACAAGCATATTTGCTCATTCGGCCTGAAAATGCTTTTAAGCGCATAAAAACTTACACTCTTGATTTCTGGCTAAATAAAAGCTGTTGCAATGATATTTCCATGCTGAACTGAGTTGTTCTGGGTCAAATATGAAGGCAAACCCACTTTCCTTTCAGTATTTTGCTGCAATTGGCAGAAACAAGCATATTTGCTCATTCGGCCTGAAAATGCTTTTAAGCGCATAAAAACTTACACTCTTGATTTCTGGCTAAATAAAAGCTGTTGCAATGATATTTCCATGCTGAACTGAGTTGTTCTGGGTCAAATATGAAGGCAAACCCACTTTCCTTTCAGTATTTTGCTGCAATTGGCAGAAACAAGCATATTTGCTCATTCGGCCTGAAAATGCTTTTAAGCGCATAAAAACTTACACTCTTGATTTCTGGCTAAATAAAAGCTGTTGCAATGATATTTCCATGCTGAACTGAGTTGTTCTGGGTCAAATATGAAGGCAAACCCACTTTCCTTTCAGTATTTTGCTGCAATTGGCAGAAACAAGCATATTTGCTCATTCGGCCTGAAAATGCTTTTAAGCGGATAAAAACTTACACTCTTGATTTCTGGCTAAATAAAAGCTGTTGCAATGATATTTCCATGCTGAACTGAGTTGTTCTGGGTCAAATATGAAGGCAAACCCACTTTCCTTTCAGTATTTTGCTGCAATTGGCAGAAACAAGCATATTTGCTCATTCGGCCTGAAAATGCTTTTAAGCGCATAAAAACTTACACTTTTGATTTCTGGCTAAATAAAAGCTGTTGCAAGGATATTTCCATGCTGAAATGAGTTGTTCTGGCTCAAATATGAAGGCAAACCCACTTTCCTTTCAGTATTTTGCTGCAATTGGCAGAAACAAGCATATTTCCTCATTCGGCCTGAAAATGCTTTTAAGCGCATAAAAACTTACACTCTTGATTTCTGGCTAAATAAAAGCTGTTGCAAGGATATTTCCATGCTGAACTGAGTTGTTCTGGGTCAAATATGAAGGCAAACCCACTTTCCTTTCAGTATTTTGCTGCAATTGGCAGAAACAAGCATATTTGCTCATTCGGCCTGAAAATGCTTTTAAGCGCATAAAAACTTACACTCTTGATTTCTGGCTAAATAAAAGCTGTTGCAATGATATTTCCATGCTGAACTGAGTTGTTCTGGGTCAAATATGAAGGCAAACCCACTTTCCTTTCAGTATATTGCTGCAATTTGCAGAAACAAGCATATTTGCTCATTCGGCCTGAAAATGCTTTTAAGCGCATAAAAACTTACACTCTTGATTTCTGGCTAAATAAAAGCTGTTGCAATGATATTTCCATGCTGAACTGAGTTGTTCTGGGTCAAATATGAAGGCAAACCCACTTTCCTTTCAGTATTTTGCTGCAATTGGCAGAAACAAGCATATTTGCTCATTCGGCCTGAAAATGCTTTTAAGCGCATAAAAACTTACACTCTTGATTTCTGGCTAAATAAAAGCTGTTGCAATGATATTTCCATGCTGAACTGAGTTGTTCTGGGTCAAATATGAAGGCAAACCCACTTTCCTTTCAGTATTTTGCTGCAATTGGCAGAAACAAGCATATTTGCTCATTCGGCCTGAAAATGCTTTTAAGCGCATAAAAACTTACACTCTTGATTTCTGGCTAAATAAAAGCTGTTGCAAGGATATTTCCATGCTGAACTGAGTTGTTCTGGGTGAAATATGAAGGCAAACCCACTTTCCTTTCAGTATTTTGCTGCAATTGGCAGAAATCAGCTCATTTGGCCTGAAAATGCTTTTAAGCGCATAAAAACTTACACTCTTGATTTCTGGCTAAATAAAAGCTGTTGCAATGATATTTCCATGCTGAACTGAGTTGTTCTGGGTCAAATATGAAGGCAAACCCACTTTCCTTTCAGTATTTTGCTGCAATTGGCAGAAACAAGCATATTTGCTCATTCGGCCTGAAAATGCTTTTAAGCGCATAAAAACTTACACTCTTGATTTCTGGCTAAATAAAAGCTGTTGCAATGATATTTCCATGCTGAACTGAGTTGTTCTGGGTCAAATATGAAGGCAAACCCACTTTCCTTTCAGTATTTTGCTGCAATTGGCAGAAATCAGCTCATTTGGCCTGAAAATGCTTTTAAGCGCATAAAAACTTACACTCTTGATTTCTGGCTAAATAAAAGCTGTTGCAATGATATTTCCATGCTGAACTGAGTTGTTCTGGGTCAAATATGAAGGCAAACCCACTTTCCTTTCAGTATATTGCTGCAATTTGCAGAAACAAGTATATTTGCTTATTCGGCCTGAAAATGCTTTTAAGCGCATAAAAACTTACACTCTTGATTTCTGGCTAAATAAAAGCTGTTGCAATGATATTTCCATGCTGAACTGAGTTGTTCTGGGTCAAATATGAAGGCAAACCCACTTTCCTTTCAGTATTTTGCTGCAATTGGCAGAAACAAGCATATTTGCTCATTCGGCCTGAAAATGCTTTTAAGCGCATAAAAACTTACACTCTTGATTTCTGGCTAAATAAAAGCTGTTGCAAGGATATTTCCATGCTGAACTGAGTTGTTCTGGGTCAAATATGAAGGCAAACCCACTTTCCTTTCAGTATTTTGCTGCAATTGGCAGAAACAAGCATATTTGCTCATTCGGCCTGAAAATGCTTTTAAGCGCATAAAAACTTACACTCTTGATTTCTGGCTAAATAAAAGCTGTTGCAATGATATTTCCATGCTGAACTGAGTTGTTCTGGGTCAAATATGAAGGCAAACCCACTTTCCTTTCAGTATTTTGCTGCAATTGGCAGAAACAAGCATATTTGCTCATTCGGCCTGAAAATGCTTTTAAGCGCATAAAAACTTACACTCTTGATTTCTGGCTAAATAAAAGCTGTTGCAATGATATTTCCATGCTGAACTGAGTTGTTCTGGGTCAAATATGAAGGCAAACCCACTTTCCTTTCAGTATTTTGCTGCAATTGGCAGAAACAAGCATATTTGCTCATTCGGCCTGAAAATGCTTTTAAGCGCATAAAAACTTACACTCTTGATTTCTGGCTAAATAAAAGCTGTTGCAAGGATATTTCCATGCTGAACTGAGTTGTTCTGGGTCAAATATGAAGGCAAACCCACTTTCCTTTCAGTATTTTGCTGCAATTGGCAGAAACAAGCATATTTGCTCATTCGGCCTGAAAATGCTTTTAAGCGCATAAAAACTTACACTCTTGATTTCTGGCTAAATAAAAGCTGTTGCAATGATATTTCCATGCTGAACTGAGTTGTTCTGGGTCAAATATGAAGGCAAACCCACTTTCCTTTCAGTATTTTGCTGCAATTGGCAGAAACAAGCATATTTGCTCATTCGGCCTGAAAATGCTTTTAAGCGCATAAAAACTTACACTCTTGATTTCTGGCTAAATAAAAGCTGTTGCAATGATATTTCCATGCTGAACTGAGTTGTTCTGGGTCAAATATGAAGGCAAACCCACTTTCCTTTCAGTATTTTGCTGCAATTGGCAGAAATCAGCTCATTTGGCCTGAAAATGCTTTTAAGCGCATAAAAACTTACTCTCTTGATTTCTGGCTAAATAAAAGCTGTTGCAATGATATTTCCATGCTGAACTGAGTTGTTCTGGGTCAAATATGAAGGCAAACCCACTTTCCTTTCAGTATATTGCTGCAATTGGCAGAAACAAGCATATTTGCTCATTTGGCCTGAAAATGCTTTTAAGCGCATAAAAACTTACACTCTTGATTTCTGGCTAAATAAAAGCTGTTGCAATGATATTTCCATGCTGAACTGAGTTGTTCTGGGTCAAATATGAAGGCAAACCCACTTTCCTTTCAGTATATTGCTGCAATTTGCAGAAACAAGCATATTTGCTCATTCGGCCTGAAAATGCTTTTAAGCGCATAAAAACTTACACTCTTGATTTCTGGCTAAATAAAAGCTGTTGCAATGATATTTCCATGCTGAACTGAATTGTTCTGGGTCAAATATGAAGGCAAACCCACTTTCCTTTCAGTATTTTGCTGCAATTGGCAGAAACAAGCATATTTGCTCATTCGGCCTGAAAATGCTTTTAAGCGCATAAAAACTTACACTCTTGATTTCTGGCTAAATAAAAGCTGTTGCAAGGATATTTCCATGCTGAACTGAGTTGTTCTGGGTCAAATATGAAGGCAAACCCACTTTCCTTTCAGTATTTTGCTGCAATTGGCAGAAACAAGCATATTTCCTCATTCGGCCTGAAAATGCTTTTAAGCGCATAAAAACTTACACTCTTGATTTCTGGCTAAATAAAAGCTGTTGCAATGATATTTCCATGCTGAACTGAGTTGTTCTGGGTCAAATATGAAGGCAAACCCACTTTCCTTTCAGTATTTTGCTGCAATTGGCAGAAACAAGCATATTTGCTCATTCGGCCTGAAAATGCTTTTAAGCGCATAAAAACTTACACTCTTGATTTCTGGCTAAATAAAAGCTGTTGCAATGATATTTCCATGCTGAACTGAGTTGTTCTGGGTCAAATATGAAGGCAAACCCACTTTCCTTTCAGTATTTTGCTGCAATTGGCAGAAACAAGCATATTTGCTCATTCGGCCTGAAAATGCTTTTAAGCGCATAAAAACTTACACTCTTGATTTCTGGCTAAATAAAAGCTGTTGCAATGATATTTCCATGCTGAACTGAGTTGTTCTGGGTCAAATATGAAGGCAAACCCACTTTCCTTTCAGTATTTTGCTGCAATTGGCAGAAACAAGCATATTTGCTCATTCGGCCTGAAAATGCTTTTAAGCGCATAAAAACTTACACTCTTGATTTCTGGCTAAATAAAAGCTGTTGCAATGATATTTCCATGCTGAACTGAGTTGTTCTGGGTCAAATATGAAGGCAAACCCACTTTCCTTTCAGTATTTTGCTGCAATTGGCAGAAACAAGCATATTTGCTCATTCGGCCTGAAAATGCTTTTAAGCGCATAAAAACTTACACTCTTGATTTCTGGCTAAATAAAAGCTGTTGCAATGATATTTCCATGCTGAACTGAGTTGTTCTGGGTCAAATATGAAGGCAAACCCACTTTCCTTTCAGTATTTTGCTGCAATTGGCAGAAACAAGCATATTTGCTCATTCGGCCTGAAAATGCTTTTAAGCGCATAAAAACTTACACTCTTGATTTCTGGCTAAATAAAAGCTGTTGCAAGGATATTTCCATGCTGAACTGAGTTGTTTTGGGTGAAATATGAAGGCAAACCCACTTTCCTTTCAGTATTTTGCTGCAATTGGCAGAAATCAGCTCATTTGGCCTGAAAATGCTTTTAAGCGCATAAAAACTTACACTCTTGATTTCTGGCTAAATAAAAGCTGTTGCAATGATATTTCCATGCTGAACTGAGTTGTTCTGGGTCAAATATGAAGGCAAACCCACTTTCCTTTCAGTATTTTGCTGCAATTGGCAGAAATCAGCTCATTTGGCCTGAAAATGCTTGTAAGCGCATAAAAACTTACACTCTTGATTTCTGGCTAAATAAAAGCTGTTGCAATGATATTTCCATGCTGAACTGAGTTGTTCTGGGTCAAATATGAAGGCAAACCCACTTTCCTTTCAGTATTTTGCTGCAATTGGCAGAAATCAGCTCATTTGGCCTGAAAATGCTTGTAAGCGCATAAAAACTTACACTCTTGATTTCTGGCTAAATAAAAGCTGTTGCAATGATATTTCCATGCTGAACTGAGTTGTTCTGGGTCAAATATGAAGGCAAACCCACTTTCCTTTCAGTATTTTGCTGCAATTGGCAGAAACAAGCATATTTGCTCATTCGGCCTGAAAATGCTTTTAAGCGCATAAAAACTTACACTTGATTTCTGGCTAAATAAAAGCTGTTGCAATGATATTTCCATGCTGAACTGAGTTGTTCTGGGTCAAATATGAAGGCAAACCCACTTTCCTTTCAGTATTTTGCTGCAATTGGCAGAAACAAGCATATTTGCTCATTCGGCCTAAAATGCTTTTAAGCGCATAAAAACTTACACTCTTGATTTCTGGCTAAATAAAAGCTGTTGCAATGATATTTCCATGCTGAACTGAGTTGTTCTGGGTCAAATATGAAGGCAAACCCACTTTCCTTTCAGTATTTTGCTGCAATTGGCAGAAACAAGCATATTTGCTCATTCGGCCTGAAAATGCTTTTAAGCGCATAAAAACTTACACTCTTGATTTCTGGCTAAATAAAAGCTGTTGCAATGATATTTCCATGCTGAACTGAGTTGTTCTGGGTCAAATATGAAGGCAAACCCACTTTCCTTTCAGTATTTTGCTGCAATTGGCAGAAATCAGCTCATTTGGCCTGAAAATGCTTTTAAGCGCATAAAAACTTACACTCTTGATTTCTGGCTAAATAAAAGCTGTTGCAATGATATTTCCATGCTGAACTGAGTTGTTCTGGGTCAAATATGAAGGCAAACCCACTTTCCTTTCAGTATTTTGCTGCAATTGGCAGAAACAAGCATATTTGCTCATTCGGCCTGAAAATGCTTTTAAGCGCATAAAAACTTACACTCTTGATTTCTGGCTAAATAAAAGCTGTTGCAAGGATATTTCCATGCTGAACTGAGTTGTTCTGGGTCAAATATGAAGGCAAACCCACTTTCCTTTCAGTATTTTGCTGCAATTGGCAGAAACAAGCATATTTGCTCATTCGGCCTGAAATGCTTTTAAGCGCATAAAAACTTACACTCTTGATTTCTGGCTAAATAAAAGCTGTTGCAATGATATTTCCATGCTGAACTGAGTTGTTCTGGGTCAAATATGAAGGCAAACCCACTTTCCTTTCAGTATTTTGCTGCAATTGGCAGAAACAAGCATATTTGCTCATTCGGCCTGAAAATGCTTTTAAGCGCATAAAAACTTACACTCTTGATTTCTGGCTAAATAAAAGCTGTTGCAATGATATTTCCATGCTGAACTGAGTTGTTCTGGGTCAAATATGAAGGCAAACCCACTTTCCTTTCAGTATTTTGCTGCAATTGGCAGAAATCAGCTCATTTGGCCTGAAAATGCTTTTAAGTGCATAAAAACTTACACTCTTGATTTCTGGCTAAATAAAAGCTGTTGCAATGATATTTCCATGCTGAACTGAGTTGTTCTGGGTCAAATATGAAGGCAAACCCACTTTCCTTTCAGTATTTTGCTGCAATTGGCAGAAACAAGCATATTTGCTCATTCGGCCTGAAAATGCTTTTAAGCGCATAAAAACTTACACTCTTGATTTCTGGCTAAATAAAAGCTGTTGCAATGATATTTCCATGCTGAACTGAGTTGTTCTGGGTCAAATATGAAGGCAAACCCACTTTCCTTTCAGTATTTTGCTGCAATTGGCAGAAATCAGCTCATTTGGCCTGAAAATGCTTTTAAGCGCATAAAAACTTACTCTCTTGATTTCTGGCTAAATAAAAGCTGTTGCAATGATATTTCCATGCTGAACTGAGTTGTTCTGGGTCAAATATGAAGGCAAACCCACTTTCCTTTCAGTATATTGCTGCAATTGGCAGAAACAAGCATATTTGCTCATTTGGCCTGAAAATGCTTTTAAGCGCATAAAAACTTACACTCTTGATTTCTGGCTAAATAAAAGCTGTTGCAATGATATTTCCATGCTGAACTGAGTTGTTCTGGGTCAAATATGAAGGCAAACCCACTTTCCTTTCAGTATATTGCTGCAATTTGCAGAAACAAGCATATTTGCTCATTCGGCCTGAAAATGCTTTTAAGCGCATAAAAACTTACACTCTTGATTTCTGGCTAAATAAAAGCTGTTGCAATGATATTTCCATGCTGAACTGAGTTGTTCTGGGTCAAATATGAAGGCAAACCCACTTTCCTTTCAGTATTTTGCTGCAATTGGCAGAAACAAGCATATTTGCTCATTCGGCCTGAAAATGCTTTTAAGCGCATAAAAACTTACACTCTTGATTTCTGGCTAAATAAAAGCTGTTGCAAGGATATTTCCATGCTGAACTGAGTTGTTCTGGGTCAAATATGAAGGCAAACCCACTTTCCTTTCAGTATTTTGCTGCAATTGGCAGAAACAAGCATATTTGCTCATTCGGCCTGAAAATGCTTTTAAGCGCATAAAAACTTACACTCTTGATTTCTGGCTAAATAAAAGCTGTTGCAATGATATTTCCATGCTGAACTGAGTTGTTCTGGGTCAAATATGAAGGCAAACCCACTTTCCTTTCAGTATTTTGCTGCAATTGGCAGAAACAAGCATATTTGCTCATTCGGCCTGAAAATGCTTTTAAGCGCATAAAAACTTACACTCTTGATTTCTGGCTAAATAAAAGCTGTTGCAATGATATTTCCATGCTGAACTGAGTTGTTCTGGGTCAAATATGAAGGCAAACCCACTTTCCTTTCAGTATTTTGCTGCAATTGGCAGAAACAAGCATATTTGCTCATTCGGCCTGAAAATGCTTTTAAGCGCATAAAAACTTACACTCTTGATTTCTGGCTAAATAAAAGCTGTTGCAATGATATTTCCATGCTGAACTGAGTTGTTCTGGGTCAAATATGAAGGCAAACCCACTTTCCTTTCAGTATTTTGCTGCAATTGGCAGAAACAAGCATATTTGCTCATTCGGCCTGAAAATGCTTTTAAGCGCATAAAAACTTACACTCTTGATTTCTGGCTAAATAAAAGCTGTTGCAATGATATTTCCATGCTGAACTGAGTTGTTCTGGGTCAAATATGAAGGCAAACCCACTTTCCTTTCAGTATTTTGCTGCAATTGGCAGAAACAAGCATATTTGCTCATTCGGCCTGAAAATGCTTTTAAGCGCATAAAAACTTACACTCTTGATTTCTGGCTAAATAAAAGCTGTTGCAATGATATTTCCATGCTGAACTGAGTTGTTCTGGGTCAAATATGAAGGCAAACCCACTTTCCTTTCAGTATTTTGCTGCAATTGGCAGAAACAAGCATATTTGCTCATTCGGCCTGAAAATGCTTTTAAGCGCATAAAAACTTACACTCTTGATTTCTGGCTAAATAAAAGCTGTTGCAAGGATATTTCCATGCTGAACTGAGTTGTTCTGGGTGAAATATGAAGGCAAACCCACTTTCCTTTCAGTATTTTGCTGCAATTGGCAGAAATCAGCTCATTTGGCCTGAAAATGCTTTTAAGCGCATAAAAACTTACACTCTTGATTTCTGGCTAAATAAAAGCTGTTGCAATGATATTTCCATGCTGAACTGAGTTGTTCTGGGTCAAATATGAAGGCAAACCCACTTTCCTTTCAGTATTTTGCTGCAATTGGCAGAAACAAGCATATTTGCTCATTCGGCCTGAAAATGCTTTTAAGCGCATAAAAACTTACACTTGATTTCTGGCTAAATAAAAGCTGTTGCAATGATATTTCCATGCTGAACTGAGTTGTTCTGGGTCAAATATGAAGGCAAACCCACTTTCCTTTCAGTATTTTGCTGCAATTGGCAGAAACAAGCATATTTGCTCATTCGGCCTAAAAATGCTTTTAAGCGCATAAAAACTTACACTCTTGATTTCTGGCTAAATAAAAGCTGTTGCAATGATATTTCCATGCTGAACTGAGTTGTTCTGGGTCAAATATGAAGGCAAACCCACTTTCCTTTCAGTATTTTGCTGCAATTGGCAGAAACAAGCATATTTGCTCATTCGGCCTGAAAATGCTTTTAATCGCATAAAAACTTACACTCTTGATTTCTGGCTAAATAAAAGCTGTTGCAATGATATTTCCATGCTGAACTGAGTTGTTCTGGGTCAAATATGAAGGCAAACCCACTTTCCTTTCAGTATTTTGCTGCAATTGGCAGAAACAAGCATATTTGCTCATTCGGCCTGAAAATGCTTTTAAGCGCATAAAAACTTACACTCTTGATTTCTGGCTAAATAAAAGCTGTTGCAAGGATATTTCCATGCTGAACTGAGTTGTTCTGGGTCAAATATGAAGGCAAACCCACTTTCCTTTCAGTATTTTGCTGCAATTGGCAGAAACAAGCATATTTGCTCATTCGGCCTGAAATGCTTTTAAGCGCATAAAAACTTACACTCTTGATTTCTGGCTAAATAAAAGCTGTTGCAATGATATTTCCATGCTGAACTGAGTTGTTCTGGGTCAAATATGAAGGCAAACCCACTTTCCTTTCAGTATTTTGCTGCAATTGGCAGAAATCAGCTCATTTGGCCTGAAAATGCTTTTAAGCGCATAAAAACTTACACTCTTGATTTCTGGCTAAATAAAAGCTGTTGCAATGATATTTCCATGCTGAACTGAGTTGTTCTGGGTCAAATATGAAGGCAAACCCACTTTCCTTTCAGTATTTTGCTGCAATTGGCAGAAATCAGCTCATTTGGCCTGAAAATGCTTTTAAGCGCATAAAAACTTACTCTCTTGATTTCTGGCTAAATAAAAGCTGTTGCAATGATATTTCCATGCTGAACTGAGTTGTTCTGGGTCAAATATGAAGGCAAACCCACTTTCCTTTCAGTATATTGCTGCAATTGGCAGAAACAAGCATATTTGCTCATTTGGCCTGAAAATGCTTTTAAGCGCATAAAAACTTACACTCTTGATTTCTGGCTAAATAAAAGCTGTTGCAAGGACATTTCCATGCTGAACTGAGTTGTTCTGGGTCAAATATGAAGGCAAACCCACTTTCCTTTCAGTATTTTGCTGCAATTGGCAGAAATCAGCTCATTTGGCCTGAAAATGCTTTTAAGCGCATAAAAACTTACACTCTTGATTTCTGGCTAAATAAAAGCTGTTGCAATGATATTTCCATGCTGAACTGAGTTGTTCTGGGTCAAATATGAAGGCAAACCCACTTTCCTTTCAGTATTTTGCTGCAATTGGCAGAAACAAGCATATTTGCTCATTCGGCCTGAAAATGCTTTTAAGCGCATAAAAACTTACACTCTTGATTTCTGGATAAATAAAAGCTGTTGCAATGATATTTCCATGCTGAACTGAGTTGTTCTGGGTCAAATATGAAGGCAAACCCACTTTCCTTTCAGTATTTTGCTGCAATTGGCAGAAACAAGCATATTTGCTCATTCGGCCTGAAAATGCTTTTAAGCGCATAAAAACTTACACTCTTGATTTCTGGATAAATAAAAGCTGTTGCAATGATATTTCCATGCTGAACTGAGTTGTTCTGGGTCAAATATGAAGGCAAACCCACTTTCCTTTCAGTATTTTGCTGCAATTGGCAGAAATCAGCTCATTTGGCCTGAAAATGCTTTTAAGCGCATAAAAACTTACTCTCTTGATTTCTGGCTAAATAAAAGCTGTTGCAATGATATTTCCATGCTGAACTGAGTTGTTCTGGGTCAAATATGAAGGCAAACCCACTTTCCTTTCAGTATTTTGCTGCAATTGGCAGAAATCAGCTCATTTGGCCTGAAAATGCTTGTAAGCGCATAAAAACTTACACTCTTGATTTCTGGCTAAATAAAAGCTGTTGCAATGATATTTCCATGCTGAACTGAGTTGTTCTGGGTCAAATATGAAGGCAAACCCACTTTCCTTTCAGTATTTTGCTGCAATTGGCAGAAACAAGCATATTTGCTCATTCGGCCTGAAAATGCTTTTAAGCGCATAAAAACGTACACTCTTGATTTCTGGCTAAATAAAAGCTGTTGCAATGATATTTCCATGCTGAACTGAGTTGTTCTGGGTCAAATATGAAGGCAAACCCACTTTCCTTTCAGTATATTGCTGCAATTGGCAGAAACAAGCATATTTGCTCATTTGGCCTGAAAATGCTTTTAAGCGCATAAAAACTTACACTTGATTTCTGGCTAAATAAAAGCTGTTGCAATGATATTTCCATGCTGAACTGAGTTGTTCTGGGTCAAATATGAAGGCAAACCCACTTTCCTTTCAGTATTTTGCTGCAATTGGCAGAAACAAGCATATTTGCTCATTCGGCCTAAAAATGCTTTTAAGCGCATAAAAACTTACACTCTTGATTTCTGGCTAAATAAAAGCTGTTGCAATGATATTTCCATGCTGAACTGAGTTGTTCTGGGTCAAATATGAAGGCAAACCCACTTTCCTTTCAGTATTTTGCTGCAATTGGCAGAAACAAGCATATTTGCTCATTCGGCCTGAAAATGCTTTTAAGCGCATAAAAACTTACACTCTTGATTTCTGGCTAAATAAAAGCTGTTGCAATGATATTTCCATGCTGAACTGAGTTGTTCTGGGTCAAATATGAAGGCAAACCCACTTTCCTTTCAGTATTTTGCTGCAATTGGCAGAAATCAGCTCATTTGGCCTGAAAATGCTTTTAAGCGCATAAAAACTTACACTCTTGATTTCTGGCTAAATAAAAGCTGTTGCAATGATATTTCCATGCTGAACTGAGTTGTTCTGGGTCAAATATGAAGGCAAACCCACTTTCCTTTCAGTATTTTGCTGCAATTGGCAGAAACAAGCATATTTGCTCATTCGGCCTGAAAATGCTTTTAAGCGCATAAAAACTTACACTCTTGATTTCTGGCTAAATAAAAGCTGTTGCAATGATATTTCATGCTGAACTGAGTTGTTCTGGGTCAAATATGAAGGCAAACCCACTTTCCTTTCAGTATTTTGCTGCAATTGGCAGAAACAAGCATATTTGCTCATTCGGCCTGAAAATGGTTTTAAGCGCATAAAAACTTACACTCTTGATTTCTGGCTAAATAAAAGCTGTTGCAATGATATTTCCATGCTGAACTGAGTTGTTCTGGGTCAAATATGAAGGCAAACCCACTTTCCTTTCAGTATTTTGCTGCAATTGGCAGAAACAAGCATATTTGCTCATTCGGCCTGAAAATGCTTTTAAGCGCATAAAAACTTACACTCTTGATTTCTGGCTAAATAAAAGCTGTTGCAATGATATTTCCATGCTGAACTGAGTTGTTCTGGGTCAAATATGAAGGCAAACCCACTTTCCTTTCAGTATTTTGCTGCAATTGGCAGAAATCAGCTCATTTGGCCTGAAAATGCTTTTAAGCGCATAAAAACTTACTCTCTTGATTTCTGGCTAAATAAAAGCTGTTGCAATGATATTTCCATGCTGAACTGAGTTGTTCTGGGTCAAATATGAAGGCAAACCCACTTTCCTTTCAGTATATTGCTGCAATTGGCAGAAACAAGCATATTTGCTCATTTGGCCTGAAAATGCTTTTAAGCGCATAAAAACTTACACTCTTGATTTCTGGCTAAATAAAAGCTGTTGCAATGATATTTCCATGCTGAACTGAGTTGTTCTGGGTCAAATATGAAGGCAAACCCACTTTCCTTTCAGTATATTGCTGCAATTGGCAGAAACAAGCATATTTGCTCATTTGGCCTGAAAATGCTTTTAAGCGCATAAAAACTTACACTCTTGATTTCTGGCTAAATAAAAGCTGTTGCAATGATATTTCCATGCTGAACTGAGTTGTTCTGGGTCAAATATGAAGGCAAACCCACTTTCCTTTCAGTATTTTGCTGCAATTGGCAGAAACAAGCATATTTGCTCATTCGGCCTGAAATGCTTTTAAGCGCATAAAAACTTACACTCTTGATTTCTGGCTAAATAAAAGCTGTTGCAATGATATTTCCATGCTGAACTGAGTTGTTCTGGGTCAAATATGAAGGCAAACCCACTTTCCTTTCAGTATTTTGCTGCAATTGGCAGAAACAAGCATATTTGCTCATTCGGCCTGAAAATGCTTTTAAGCGCATAAAAACTTACACTCTTGATTTCTGGCTAAATAAAAGCTGTTGCAAGGATATTTCCATGCTGAACTGAGTTGTTCTGGGTCAAATATGAAGCCAAACCCACTTTCCTTTCAGTATTTTGCTGCAATTGGCAGAAACAAGCATATTTGCTCATTCGGCCTGAAAATGCTTTTAAGCGCATAAAAACTTACACTCTTGATTTCTGGCTAAATAAAAGCTGTTGCAATGATATTTCCATGCTGAACTGAGTTGTTCTGGGTCAAATATGAAGGCAAACCCACTTTCCTTTCAGTATTTTGCTGCAATTGGCAGAAACAAGCATATTTGCTCATTCGGCCTGAAAATGCTTTTAAGCGCATAAAAACTTACACTCTTGATTTCTGGCTAAATAAAAGCTGTTGCAATGATATTTCCATGCTGAACTGAGTTGTTCTGGGTCAAATATGAAGCCAAACCCACTTTCCTTTCAGTATTTTGCTGCAATTGGCAGAAACAAGCATATTTGCTCATTCGGCCTGAAAATGCTTTTAAGCGCATAAAAACTTACACTCTTGATTTCTGGCTAAATAAAAGCTGTTGCAATGATATTTCCATGCTGAACTGAGTTGTTCTGGGTCAAATATGAAGGCAAACCCACTTTCCTTTCAGTATTTTGCTGCAATTGGCAGAAACAAGCATATTTGCTCATTCGGCCTGAAAATGCTTTTAAGCGCATAAAAACTTACACTCTTGATTTCTGGCTAAATAAAAGCTGTTGCAATGATATTTCCATGCTGAACTGAGTTGTTCTGGGTCAAATATGAAGGCAAACCCACTTTCCTTTCAGTATTTTGCTGCAATTGGCAGAAATCAGCTCATTTGGCCTGAAAATGCTTTTAAGCGCATAAAAACTTACACTCTTGATTTCTGGCTAAATAAAAGCTGTTGCAATGATATTTCCATGCTGAACTGAGTTGTTCTGGGTCAAATATGAAGGCAAACCCACTTTCCTTTCAGTATTTTGCTGCAATTGGCAGAAATCAGCTCATTTGGCCTGAAAATGCTTTTAAGCGCATAAAAACTTACTCTCTTGATTTCTGGCTAAATAAAAGCTGTTGCAATGATATTTCCATGCTGAACTGAGTTGTTCTGGGTCAAATATGAAGGCAAACCCACTTTCCTTTCAGTATATTGCTGCAATTGGCAGAAACAAGCATATTTGCTCATTTGGCCTGAAAATGCTTTTAAGCGCATAAAAACTTACACTCTTGATTTCTGGCTAAATAAAAGCTGTTGCAAGGACATTTCCATGCTGAACTGAGTTGTTCTGGGTCAAATATGAAGGCAAACCCACTTTCCTTTCAGTATTTTGCTGCAATTGGCAGAAATCAGCTCATTTGGCCTGAAAATGCTTTTAAGCGCATAAAAACTTACACTCTTGATTTCTGGCTAAATAAAAGCTGTTGCAATGATATTTCCATGCTGAACTGAGTTGTTCTGGGTCAAATATGAAGGCAAACCCACTTTCCTTTCAGTATTTTGCTGCAATTGGCAGAAACAAGCATATTTGCTCATTCGGCCTGAAAATGCTTTTAAGCGCATAAAAACTTACACTCTTGATTTCTGGATAAATAAAAGCTGTTGCAATGATATTTCCATGCTGAACTGAGTTGTTCTGGGTCAAATATGAAGGCAAACCCACTTTCCTTTCAGTATTTTGCTGCAATTGGCAGAAACAAGCATATTTGCTCATTCGGCCTGAAAATGCTTTTAAGCGCATAAAAACTTACACTCTTGATTTCTGGATAAATAAAAGCTGTTGCAATGATATTTCCATGCTGAACTGAGTTGTTCTGGGTCAAATATGAAGGCAAACCCACTTTCCTTTCAGTATTTTGCTGCAATTGGCAGAAATCAGCTCATTTGGCCTGAAAATGCTTTTAAGCGCATAAAAACTTACTCTCTTGATTTCTGGCTAAATAAAAGCTGTTGCAATGATATTTCCATGCTGAACTGAGTTGTTCTGGGTCAAATATGAAGGCAAACCCACTTTCCTTTCAGTATTTTGCTGCAATTGGCAGAAATCAGCTCATTTGGCCTGAAAATGCTTGTAAGCGCATAAAAACTTACACTCTTGATTTCTGGCTAAATAAAAGCTGTTGCAATGATATTTCCATGCTGAACTGAGTTGTTCTGGGTCAAATATGAAGGCAAACCCACTTTCCTTTCAGTATTTTGCTGCAATTGGCAGAAACAAGCATATTTGCTCATTCGGCCTGAAAATGCTTTTAAGCGCATAAAAACGTACACTCTTGATTTCTGGCTAAATAAAAGCTGTTGCAATGATATTTCCATGCTGAACTGAGTTGTTCTGGGTCAAATATGAAGGCAAACCCACTTTCCTTTCAGTATATTGCTGCAATTGGCAGAAACAAGCATATTTGCTCATTTGGCCTGAAAATGCTTTTAAGCGCATAAAAACTTACACTTGATTTCTGGCTAAATAAAAGCTGTTGCAATGATATTTCCATGCTGAACTGAGTTGTTCTGGGTCAAATATGAAGGCAAACCCACTTTCCTTTCAGTATTTTGCTGCAATTGGCAGAAACAAGCATATTTGCTCATTCGGCCTAAAAATGCTTTTAAGCGCATAAAAACTTACACTCTTGATTTCTGGCTAAATAAAAGCTGTTGCAATGATATTTCCATGCTGAACTGAGTTGTTCTGGGTCAAATATGAAGGCAAACCCACTTTCCTTTCAGTATTTTGCTGCAATTGGCAGAAACAAGCATATTTGCTCATTCGGCCTGAAAATGCTTTTAAGCGCATAAAAACTTACACTCTTGATTTCTGGCTAAATAAAAGCTGTTGCAATGATATTTCCATGCTGAACTGAGTTGTTCTGGGTCAAATATGAAGGCAAACCCACTTTCCTTTCAGTATTTTGCTGCAATTGGCAGAAATCAGCTCATTTGGCCTGAAAATGCTTTTAAGCGCATAAAAACTTACACTCTTGATTTCTGGCTAAATAAAAGCTGTTGCAATGATATTTCCATGCTGAACTGAGTTGTTCTGGGTCAAATATGAAGGCAAACCCACTTTCCTTTCAGTATTTTGCTGCAATTGGCAGAAACAAGCATATTTGCTCATTCGGCCTGAAAATGCTTTTAAGCGCATAAAAACTTACACTCTTGATTTCTGGCTAAATAAAAGCTGTTGCAATGATATTTCATGCTGAACTGAGTTGTTCTGGGTCAAATATGAAGGCAAACCCACTTTCCTTTCAGTATTTTGCTGCAATTGGCAGAAACAAGCATATTTGCTCATTCGGCCTGAAAATGGTTTTAAGCGCATAAAAACTTACACTCTTGATTTCTGGCTAAATAAAAGCTGTTGCAATGATATTTCCATGCTGAACTGAGTTGTTCTGGGTCAAATATGAAGGCAAACCCACTTTCCTTTCAGTATTTTGCTGCAATTGGCAGAAACAAGCATATTTGCTCATTCGGCCTGAAAATGCTTTTAAGCGCATAAAAACTTACACTCTTGATTTCTGGCTAAATAAAAGCTGTTGCAATGATATTTCCATGCTGAACTGAGTTGTTCTGGGTCAAATATGAAGGCAAACCCACTTTCCTTTCAGTATTTTGCTGCAATTGGCAGAAATCAGCTCATTTGGCCTGAAAATGCTTTTAAGCGCATAAAAACTTACTCTCTTGATTTCTGGCTAAATAAAAGCTGTTGCAATGATATTTCCATGCTGAACTGAGTTGTTCTGGGTCAAATATGAAGGCAAACCCACTTTCCTTTCAGTATATTGCTGCAATTGGCAGAAACAAGCATATTTGCTCATTTGGCCTGAAAATGCTTTTAAGCGCATAAAAACTTACACTCTTGATTTCTGGCTAAATAAAAGCTGTTGCAATGATATTTCCATGCTGAACTGAGTTGTTCTGGGTCAAATATGAAGGCAAACCCACTTTCCTTTCAGTATATTGCTGCAATTGGCAGAAACAAGCATATTTGCTCATTTGGCCTGAAAATGCTTTTAAGCGCATAAAAACTTACACTCTTGATTTCTGGCTAAATAAAAGCTGTTGCAATGATATTTCCATGCTGAACTGAGTTGTTCTGGGTCAAATATGAAGGCAAACCCACTTTCCTTTCAGTATTTTGCTGCAATTGGCAGAAACAAGCATATTTGCTCATTCGGCCTGAAATGCTTTTAAGCGCATAAAAACTTACACTCTTGATTTCTGGCTAAATAAAAGCTGTTGCAATGATATTTCCATGCTGAACTGAGTTGTTCTGGGTCAAATATGAAGGCAAACCCACTTTCCTTTCAGTATTTTGCTGCAATTGGCAGAAACAAGCATATTTGCTCATTCGGCCTGAAAATGCTTTTAAGCGCATAAAAACTTACACTCTTGATTTCTGGCTAAATAAAAGCTGTTGCAAGGATATTTCCATGCTGAACTGAGTTGTTCTGGGTCAAATATGAAGCCAAACCCACTTTCCTTTCAGTATTTTGCTGCAATTGGCAGAAACAAGCATATTTGCTCATTCGGCCTGAAAATGCTTTTAAGCGCATAAAAACTTACACTCTTGATTTCTGGCTAAATAAAAGCTGTTGCAATGATATTTCCATGCTGAACTGAGTTGTTCTGGGTCAAATATGAAGGCAAACCCACTTTCCTTTCAGTATTTTGCTGCAATTGGCAGAAACAAGCATATTTGCTCATTCGGCCTGAAAATGCTTTTAAGCGCATAAAAACTTACACTCTTGATTTCTGGCTAAATAAAAGCTGTTGCAATGATATTTCCATGCTGAACTGAGTTGTTCTGGGTCAAATATGAAGCCAAACCCACTTTCCTTTCAGTATTTTGCTGCAATTGGCAGAAACAAGCATATTTGCTCATTCGGCCTGAAAATGCTTTTAAGCGCATAAAAACTTACACTCTTGATTTCTGGCTAAATAAAAGCTGTTGCAATGATATTTCCATGCTGAACTGAGTTGTTCTGGGTCAAATATGAAGGCAAACCCACTTTCCTTTCAGTATTTTGCTGCAATTGGCAGAAACAAGCATATTTGCTCATTCGGCCTGAAAATGCTTTTAAGCGCATAAAAACTTACACTCTTGATTTCTGGCTAAATAAAAGCTGTTGCAATGATATTTCCATGCTGAACTGAGTTGTTCTGGGTCAAATATGAAGGCAAACCCACTTTCCTTTCAGTATTTTGCTGCAATTGGCAGAAACAAGCATATTTGCTCATTCGGCCTGAAAATGCTTTTAAGCGCATAAAAACTTACACTCTTGATTTCTGGCTAAATAAAAGCTGTTGCAATGATATTTCCATGCTGAACTGAGTTGTTCTGGGTCAAATATGAAGGCAAACCCACTTTCCTTTCAGTATTTTGCTGCAATTGGCAGAAATCAGCTCATTTGGCCTGAAAATGCTTTTAAGCGCATAAAAACTTACACTCTTGATTTCTGGCTAAATAAAAGCTGTTGCAAGGATATTTCCATGCTGAACTGAGTTGTTCTGGGTCAAATATGAAGGCAAACCCACTTTCCTTTCAGTATTTTGCTGCAATTGGCAGAAACAAGCATATTTGCTCATTCGGCCTGAAAATGCTTTTAAGCGCATAAAAACTTACACTCTTGATTTCTGGCTAAATAAAAGCTGTTGCAAGGATATTTCCATGCTGAACTGAGTTGTTCTGGGTCAAATATGAAGGCAAACCCACTTTCCTTTCAGTATTTTGCTGCAATTGGCAGAAACAAGCATATTTGCTCATTCGGCCTGAAAATGCTTTTAAGCGCATAAAAACTTACACTCTTGATTTCTGGCTAAATAAAAGCTGTTGCAAGGATATTTCCATGCTGAACTGAGTTGTTCTGGGTCAAATATGAAGGCAAACCCACTTTCCTTTCAGTATTTTGCTGCAATTGGCAGAAACAAGCATATTTGCTCATTCGGCCTGAAAATGCTTTTAAGCGCATAAAAACTTACACTCTTGATTTCTGGCTAAATAAAAGCTGTTGCAATGATATTTCCATGCTGAACTGAGTTGTTCTGGGTCAAATATGAAGGCAAACCCACTTTCCTTTCAGTATTTTGCTGCAATTGGCAGAAACAAGCATATTTGCTCATTCGGCCTGAAAATGCTTTTAAGCGCATAAAAACTTACACTCTTGATTTCTGGCTAAATAAAAGCTGTTGCAATGATATTTCCATGCTGAACTGAGTTGTTCTGGGTCAAATATGAAGGCAAACCCACTTTCCTTTCAGTATTTTGCTGCAATTGGCAGAAATCAGCTCATTTGGCCTGAAAATGCTTTTAAGCGCATAAAAACTTACTCTCTTGATTTCTGGCTAAATAAAAGCTGTTGCAATGATATTTCCATGCTGAACTGAGTTGTTCTGGGTCAAATATGAAGGCAAACCCACTTTCCTTTCAGTATATTGCTGCAATTGGCAGAAACAAGCATATTTGCTCATTTGGCCTGAAAATGCTTTTAAGCGCATAAAAACTTACACTCTTGATTTCTGGCTAAATAAAAGCTGTTGCAATGATATTTCCATGCTGAACTGAGTTGTTCTGGGTCAAATATGAAGGCAAACCCACTTTCCTTTCAGTATATTGCTGCAATTTGCAGAAACAAGCATATTTGCTCATTCGGCCTGAAAATGCTTTTAAGCGCATAAAAACTTACACTCTTGATTTCTGGCTAAATAAAAGCTGTTGCAATGATATTTCCATGCTGAACTGAGTTGTTCTGGGTCAAATATGAAGGCAAACCCACTTTCCTTTCAGTATTTTGCTGCAATTGGCAGAAACAAGCATATTTGCTCATTCGGCCTGAAAATGCTTTTAAGCGCATAAAAACTTACACTCTTGATTTCTGGCTAAATAAAAGCTGTTGCAATGATATTTCCATGCTGAACTGAGTTGTTCTGGGTCAAATATGAAGGCAAACCCACTTTCCTTTCAGTATTTTGCTGCAATTGGCAGAAACAAGCATATTTGCTCATTCGGCCTGAAAATGCTTTTAAGCGCATAAAAACTTACACTCTTGATTTCTGGCTAAATAAAAGCTGTTGCAATGATATTTCCATGCTGAACTGAGTTGTTCTGGGTCAAATATGAAGGCAAACCCACTTTCCTTTCAGTATTTTGCTGCAATTGGCAGAAACAAGCATATTTGCTCATTCGGCCTGAAAATGCTTTTAAGCGCATAAAAACTTACACTCTTGATTTCTGGCTAAATAAAAGCTGTTGCAATGATATTTCCATGCTGAACTGAGTTGTTCTGGGTCAAATATGAAGGCAAACCCACTTTCCTTTCAGTATTTTGCTGCAATTGGCAGAAACAAGCATATTTGCTCATTCGGCCTGAAAATGCTTTTAAGCGCATAAAAACTTACACTCTTGATTTCTGGCTAAATAAAAGCTGTTGCAATGATATTTCCATGCTGAACTGAGTTGTTCTGGGTCAAATATGAAGGCAAACCCACTTTCCTTTCAGTATTTTGCTGCAATTGGCAGAAACAAGCATATTTGCTCATTCGGCCTGAAAATGCTTTTAAGCGCATAAAAACTTACACTCTTGATTTCTGGCTAAATAAAAGCTGTTGCAATGATATTTCCATGCTGAACTGAGTTGTTCTGGGTCAAATATGAAGGCAAACCCACTTTCCTTTCAGTATTTTGCTGCAATTGGCAGAAACAAGCATATTTGCTCATTCGGCCTGAAAATGCTTTTAAGCGCATAAAAACTTACACTCTTGATTTCTGGCTAAATAAAAGCTGTTGCAATGATATTTCCATGCTGAACTGAGTTGTTCTGGGTCAAATATGAAGGCAAACCCACTTTCCTTTCAGTATTTTGCTGCAATTGGCAGAAACAAGCATATTTGCTCATTCGGCCTGAAAATGCTTTTAAGCGCATAAAAACTTACACTCTTGATTTCTGGCTAAATAAAAGCTGTTGCAATGATATTTCCATGCTGAACTGAGTTGTTCTGGGTCAAATATGAAGGCAAACCCACTTTCCTTTCAGTATTTTGCTGCAATTGGCAGAAACAAGCATATTTGCTCATTCGGCCTGAAAATGCTTTTAAGCGCATAAAAACTTACACTCTTGATTTCTGGCTAAATAAAAGCTGTTGCAATGATATTTCCATGCTGAACTGAGTTGTTCTGGGTCAAATATGAAGCCAAACCCACTTTCCTTTCAGTATTTTGCTGCAATTGGCAGAAACAAGCATATTTGCTCATTCGGCCTGAAAATGCTTTTAAGCGCATAAAAACTTACACTCTTGATTTCTGGCTAAATAAAAGCTGTTGCAATGATATTTCCATGCTGAACTGAGTTGTTCTGGGTCAAATATGAAGGCAAACCCACTTTCCTTTCAGTATTTTGCTGCAATTGGCAGAAACAAGCATATTTGCTCATTCGGCCTGAAAATGCTTTTAAGCGCATAAAAACTTACACTCTTGATTTCTGGCTAAATAAAAGCTGTTGCAATGATATTTCCATGCTGAACTGAGTTGTTCTGGGTCAAATATGAAGGCAAACCCACTTTCCTTTCAGTATTTTGCTGCAATTGGCAGAAATCAGCTCATTTGGCCTGAAAATGCTTTTAAGCGCATAAAAACTTACACTCTTGATTTCTGGCTAAATAAAAGCTGTTGCAATGATATTTCCATGCTGAACTGAGTTGTTCTGGGTCAAATATGAAGGCAAACCCACTTTCCTTTCAGTATTTTGCTGCAATTGGCAGAAATCAGCTCATTTGGCCTGAAAATGCTTTTAAGCGCATAAAAACTTACACTCTTGATTTCTGGCTAAATAAAAGCTGTTGCAATGATATTTCCATGCTGAACTGAGTTGTTCTGGGTCAAATATGAAGGCAAACCCACTTTCCTTTCAGTATTTTGCTGCAATTGGCAGAAACAAGCATATTTGCTCATTCGGCCTGAAAATGCTTTTAAGCGCATAAAAACTTACACTTGATTTCTGGCTAAATAAAAGCTGTTGCAATGATATTTCCATGCTGAACTGAGTTGTTCTGGGTCAAATATGAAGGCAAACCCACTTTCCTTTCAGTATTTTGCTGCAATTGGCAGAAACAAGCATATTTGCTCATTCGGCCTAAAAATGCTTTTAAGCGCATAAAAACTTACACTCTTGATTTCTGGCTAAATAAAAGCTGTTGCAATGATATTTCCATGCTGAACTGAGTTGTTCTGGGTCAAATATGAAGGCAAACCAACTTTCCTTTCAGTATTTTGCTGCAATTGGCAGAAACAAGCATATTTGCTCATTCGGCCTAAAAATGCTTTTAAGCGCATAAAAACTTACACTCTTGATTTCTGGCTAAATAAAAGCTGTTGCAATGATATTTCCATGCTGAACTGAGTTGTTCTGGGTCAAATATGAAGGCAAACCAACTTTCCTTTCAGTATTTTGCTGCAATTGGCAGAAACAAGCATATTTGCTCATTCGGCCTGAAAATGCTTTTAAGCGCATAAAAACTTACACTCTTGATTTCTGGCTAAATAAAAGCTGTTGCAATGATATTTCCATGCTGAACTGAGTTGTTCTGGGTCAAATATGAAGGCAAACCCACTTTCCTTTCAGTATTTTGCTGCAATTGGCAGAAATCAGCTCATTTGGCCTGAAAATGCTTTTAAGCGCATAAAAACTTACACTCTTGATTTCTGGCTAAATAAAAGCTGTTGCAATGATATTTCCATGCTGAACTGAGTTGTTCTGGGTCAAATATGAAGGCAAACCCACTTTCCTTTCAGTATTTTGCTGCAATTGGCAGAAATCAGCTCATTTGGCCTGAAAATGCTTTTAAGCGCATAAAAACTTACACTCTTGATTTCTGGGTAAATAAAAGCTGTTGCAATGATATTTCCATGCTGAACTGAGTTGTTCTGGGTCAAATATGAAGGCAAACCCACTTTCCTTTCAGTATTTTGCTGCAATTGGCAGAAACAAGCATATTTGCTCATTCGGCCTGAAAATGCTTTTAAGCGCATAAAAACTTACACTCTTGATTTCTGGCTAAATAAAAGCTGTTGCAATGATATCTCCATGCTGAACTGAGTTGTTCTGGGTCAAATATGAAGGCAAACCCACTTTCCTTTCAGTATTTTGCTGCAATTGGCAGAAACAAGCATATTTGCTCATTCGGCCTGAAAATGCTTTTAAGCGCATAAAAACTTACACTCTTGATTTCTGGCTAAATAAAAGCTGTTGCAATGATATTTCCATGCTGAACTGAGTTGTTCTGGGTCAAATATGAAGGCAAACCCACTTTCCTTTCAGTATTTTGCTGCAATTGGCAGAAACAAGCATATTTGCTCATTCGGCCTGAAAATGCTTTTAAGCGCATAAAAACTTACACTCTTGATTTCTGGCTAAATAAAAGCTGTTGCAATGATATTTCCATGCTGAACTGAGTTGTTCTGGGTCAAATATGAAGGCAAACCCACTTTCCTTTCAGTATTTTGCTGCAATTGGCAGAAATCAGCTCATTTGGCCTGAAAATGCTTTTAAGCGCATAAAAACTTACACTCTTGATTTCTGGCTAAATAAAAGCTGTTGCAATGATATTTCCATGCTGAACTGAGTTGTTCTGGGTCAAATATGAAGGCAAACCCACTTTCCTTTCAGTATTTTGCTGCAATTGGCAGAAATCAGCTCATTTGGCCTGAAAATGCTTTTAAGCGCATAAAAACTTACACTCTTGATTTCTGGCTAAATAAAAGCTGTTGCAATGATATTTCCATGCTGAACTGAGTTGTTCTGGGTCAAATATGAAGGCAAACCCACTTTCCTTTCAGTATTTTGCTGCAATTGGCAGAAACAAGCATATTTGCTCATTTGGCCTGAAAATGCTTTTAAGCGCATAAAAACTTACACTCTTGATTTCTGGCTAAATAAAAGCTGTTGCAATGATATTTCCATGCTGAACTGAGTTGTTCTGGGTCAAATATGAAGGCAAACCCACTTTCCTTTCAGTATTTTGCTGCAATTGGCAGAAATCAGCTCATTTGGCCTGAAAATGCTTTTAAGCGCATAAAAACTTACACTCTTGATTTCTGGCTAAATAAAAGCTGTTGCAATGATATTTCCATGCTGAACTGAGTTGTTCTGGGTCAAATATGAAGGCAAACCCACTTTCCTATCAGTATTTTGCTGCAATTGGCAGAAATCAGCTCATTTGGCCTGAAAATGCTTTTAAGCGCATAAAAACTTACTCTCTTGATTTCTGGCTAAATAAAAGCTGTTGCAATGATATTTCCATGCTGAAATGAGTTGTTCTGGGTCAAATATGAAGGCAAACCCACTTTCCTTTCAGTATATTGCTGCAATTGGCAGAAACAAGCATATTTGCTCATTTGGCCTGAAAATGCTTTTAAGCGCATAAAAACTTACACTCTTGATTTCTGGCTAAATAAAAGCTGTTGCAATGATATTTCCATGCTGAACTGAGTTGTTCTGGGTCAAATATGAAGGCAAACCCACTTTCCTTTCAGTATTTTGCTGCAATTGGCAGAAACAAGCATATTTGCTCATTTGGCCTGAAAATGCTTTTAAGCGCATAAAAACTTACACTCTTGATTTCTGGCTAAATAAAAGCTGTTGCAATGATATTTCCATGCTGAACTGAGTTGTTCTGGGTCAAATATGAAGGCAAACCCACTTTCCTTTCAGTATTTTGCTGCAATTGGCAGAAATCAGCTCATTTGGCCTGAAAATGCTTTTAAGCGCATAAAAACTTACACTCTTGATTTCTGGCTAAATAAAAGCTGTTGCAATGATATTTCCATGCTGAACTGAGTTGTTCTGGGTCAAATATGAAGGCAAACCCACTTTCCTATCAGTATTTTGCTGCAATTGGCAGAAATCAGCTCATTTGGCCTGAAAATGCTTTTAAGCGCATAAAAACTTACTCTCTTGATTTCTGGCTAAATAAAAGCTGTTGCAATGATATTTCCATGCTGAAATGAGTTGTTCTGGGTCAAATATGAAGGCAAACCCACTTTCCTTTCAGTATATTGCTGCAATTGGCAGAAACAAGCATATTTGCTCATTTGGCCTGAAAATGCTTTTAAGCGCATAAAAACTTACACTCTTGATTTCTGGCTAAATAAAAGCTGTTGCAATGATATTTCCATGCTGAACTGAGTTGTTCTGGGTCAAATATGAAGGCAAACCCACTTTCCTTTCAGTATTTTGCTGCAATTGGCAGAAACAAGCATATTTGCTCATTTGGCCTGAAAATGCTTTTAAGCGCATAAAAACTTACACTCTTGATTTCTGGCTAAATAAAAGCTGTTGCAATGATATTTCCATGCTGAACTGAGTTGTTCTGGGTCAAATATGAAGGCAAACCCACTTTCCTTTCAGTATTTTGCTGCAATTGGCAGAAATCAGCTCATTTGGCCTGAAAATGCTTTTAAGCGCATAAAAACTTACACTCTTGATTTCTGGCTAAATAAAAGCTGTTGCAATGATATTTCCATGCTGAACTGAGTTGTTCTGGGTCAAATATGAAGGCAAACCCACTTTCCTTTCAGTATTTTGCTGCAATTGGCAGAAACAAGCATATTTGCTCATTCGGCCTGAAAATGCTTTTAAGCGCATAAAAACTTACACTCTTGATTTCTGGCTAAATAAAAGCTGTTGCAATGATATTTCCATGCTGAACTGAGTTGTTCTGGGTCAAATATGAAGCCAAACCCACTTTCCTTTCAGTATTTTGCTGCAATTGGCAGAAACAAGCATATTTGCTCATTCGGCCTGAAAATGCTTTTAAGCGCATAAAAACTTACACTCTTGATTTCTGGCTAAATAAAAGCTGTTGCAAGGATATTTCCATGCTGAACTGAGTTGTTCTGGGTCAAATATGAAGGCAAACCCACTTTCCTTTCAGTATTTTGCTGCAATTGGCAGAAATCAGCTCATTTGGCCTGAAAATGCTTTTAAGCGCATAAAAACTTACACTCTTGATTTCTGGCTAAATAAAAGCTGTTGCAATGATATTTCCATGCTGAACTGAGTTGTTCTGGGTCAAATATGAAGGCAAACCCACTTTCCTTTCAGTATTTTGCTGCAATTGGCAGAAATCAGCTCATTTGGCCTGAAAATGCTTTTAAGCGCATAAAAACTTACACTCTTGATTTCTGGCTAAATAAAAGCTGTTGCAATGATATTTCCATGCTGAACTGAGTTGTTCTGGGTCAAATATGAAGGCAAACCCACTTTCCTTTCAGTATTTTGCTGCAATTGGCAGAAATCAGCTCATTTGGCCTGAAAATGCTTTTAAGCGCATAAAAACTTACACTCTTGATTTCTGGCTAAATAAAAGCTGTTGCAATGATATTTCCATGCTGAACTGAGTTGTTCTGGGTCAAATATGAAGGCAAACCCACTTTCCTTTCAGTATTTTGCTGCAATTGGCAGAAACAAGCATATTTGCTCATTTGGCCTGAAAATGCTATTAAGCGCATAAAAACTTACACTCTTGATTTCTGGCTAAATAAAAGCTGTTGCAATGATATTTCCATGCTGAACTGAGTTGTTCTGGGTCAAATATGAAGGCAAACCCACTTTCCTTTCAGTATTTTGCTGCAATTGGCAGAAACAAGCATATTTGCTCATTTGGCCTGAAAATGCTATTAAGCGCATAAAAACTTACACTCTTGATTTCTGGCTAAATAAAAGCTGTTGCAATGATATTTCCATGCTGAACTGAGTTGTTCTGGGTCAAATATGAAGGCAAACCCACTTTCCTTTCAGTATTTTGCTGCAATTGGCAGAAACAAGCATATTTGCTCATTCGGCCTGAAAATGCTTTTAAGCGCATAAAAACTTACACTCTTGATTTCTGGCTAAATAAAAGCTGTTGCAAGGATATTTCCATGCTGAACTGAGTTGTTCTGGGTCAAATATGAAGGCAAACCCACTTTCCTTTCAGTATTTTGCTGCAATTGGCAGAAACAAGCATATTTGCTCATTCGGCCTGAAATGCTTTTAAGCGCATAAAAACTTACACTCTTGATTTCTGGCTAAATAAAAGCTGTTGCAATGATATTTCCATGCTGAACTGAGTTGTTCTGGGTCAAATATGAAGGCAAACCCACTTTCCTTTCAGTATTTTGCTGCAATTGGCAGAAACAAGCATATTTGCTCATTCGGCCTGAAAATGCTTTTAAGCGCATAAAAACTTACACTCTTGATTTCTGGCTAAATAAAAGCTGTTGCAATGATATTTCCATGCTGAACTGAGTTGTTCTGGGTCAAATATGAAGGCAAACCCACTTTCCTTTCAGTATTTTGCTGCAATTGGCAGAAACAAGCATATTTGCTCATTCGGCCTGAAAATGCTTTTAAGCGCATAAAAACTTACACTCTTGATTTTTGGCTAAATAAAAGCTGTTGCAATGATATTTCCATGCTGAACTGAGTTGTTCTGGGTCAAATATGAAGGCAAACCCACTTTCCTTTCAGTATTTTGCTGCAATTGGCAGAAACAAGCATATTTGCTCATTCGGCCTGAAAATGCTTTTAAGCGCATAAAAACTTACACTCTTGATTTCTGGCTAAATAAAAGCTGTTGCAAGGATATTTCCATGCTGAACTGAGTTGTTCTGGGTCAAATATGAAGGCAAACCCACTTTCCTTTCAGTATTTTGCTGCAATTGGCAGAAATCAGCTCATTTGGCCTGAAAATGCTTTTAAGCGCATAAAAACTTACACTCTTGATTTCTGGCTAAATAAAAGCTGTTGCAATGATATTTCCATGCTGAACTGAGTTGTTCTGGGTCAAATATGAAGGCAAACCCACTTTCCTTTCAGTATTTTGCTGCAATTGGCAGAAATCAGCTCATTTGGCCTGAAAATGCTTTTAAGCGCATAAAAACTTACACTCTTGATTTCTGGCTAAATAAAAGCTGTTGCAATGATATTTCCATGCTGAACTGAGTTGTTCTGGGTCAAATATGAAGGCAAACCCACTTTCCTTTCAGTATTTTGCTGCAATTGGCAGAAACAAGCATATTTGCTCATTCGGCCTGAAAATGCTTTTAAGCGCATAAAAACTTACACTCTTGATTTCTGGCTAAATAAAAGCTGTTGCAATGATATTTCCATGCTGAACTGAGTTGTTCTGGGTCAAATATGAAGGCAAACCCACTTTCCTTTCAGTATTTTGCTGCAATTGGCAGAAACAAGCATATTTGCTCATTTGGCCTGAAAATGCTTTTAAGCGCATAAAAACTTACACTCTTGATTTCTGGCTAAATAAAAGCTGTTGCAATGATATTTCCATGCTGAACTGAGTTGTTCTGGGTCAAATATGAAGGCAAACCCACTTTCCTTTCAGTATTTTGCTGCAATTGGCAGAAATCAGCTCATTTGGCCTGAAAATGCTTTTAAGCGCATAAAAACTTACACTCTTGATTTCTGGCTAAATAAAAGCTGTTGCAATGATATTTCCATGCTGAACTGAGTTGTTCTGGGTCAAATATGAAGGCAAACCCACTTTCCTATCAGTATTTTGCTGCAATTGGCAGAAATCAGCTCATTTGGCCTGAAAATGCTTTTAAGCGCATAAAAACTTACTCTCTTGATTTCTGGCTAAATAAAAGCTGTTGCAATGATATTTCCATGCTGAAATGAGTTGTTCTGGGTCAAATATGAAGGCAAACCCACTTTCCTTTCAGTATATTGCTGCAATTGGCAGAAACAAGCATATTTGCTCATTTGGCCTGAAAATGCTTTTAAGCGCATAAAAACTTACACTCTTGATTTCTGGCTAAATAAAAGCTGTTGCAATGATATTTCCATGCTGAACTGAGTTGTTCTGGGTCAAATATGAAGGCAAACCCACTTTCCTTTCAGTATTTTGCTGCAATTGGCAGAAACAAGCATATTTGCTCATTTGGCCTGAAAATGCTTTTAAGCGCATAAAAACTTACACTCTTGATTTCTGGCTAAATAAAAGCTGTTGCAATGATATTTCCATGCTGAACTGAGTTGTTCTGGGTCAAATATGAAGGCAAACCCACTTTCCTTTCAGTATTTTGCTGCAATTGGCAGAAATCAGCTCATTTGGCCTGAAAATGCTTTTAAGCGCATAAAAACTTACACTCTTGATTTCTGGCTAAATAAAAGCTGTTGCAATGATATTTCCATGCTGAACTGAGTTGTTCTGGGTCAAATATGAAGGCAAACCCACTTTCCTTTCAGTATTTTGCTGCAATTGGCAGAAACAAGCATATTTGCTCATTCGGCCTGAAAATGCTTTTAAGCGCATAAAAACTTACACTCTTGATTTCTGGCTAAATAAAAGCTGTTGCAATGATATTTCCATGCTGAACTGAGTTGTTCTGGGTCAAATATGAAGCCAAACCCACTTTCCTTTCAGTATTTTGCTGCAATTGGCAGAAACAAGCATATTTGCTCATTCGGCCTGAAAATGCTTTTAAGCGCATAAAAACTTACACTCTTGATTTCTGGCTAAATAAAAGCTGTTGCAAGGATATTTCCATGCTGAACTGAGTTGTTCTGGGTCAAATATGAAGGCAAACCCACTTTCCTTTCAGTATTTTGCTGCAATTGGCAGAAATCAGCTCATTTGGCCTGAAAATGCTTTTAAGCGCATAAAAACTTACACTCTTGATTTCTGGCTAAATAAAAGCTGTTGCAATGATATTTCCATGCTGAACTGAGTTGTTCTGGGTCAAATATGAAGGCAAACCCACTGTCCTTTCAGTATTTTGCTGCAATTGGCAGAAATCAGCTCATTTGGCCTGAAAATGCTTTTAAGCGCATAAAAACTTACTCTCTTGATTTCTGGCTAAATAAAAGCTGTTGCAATGATATTTCCATGCTGAACTGAGTTGTTCTGGGTCAAATATTGAAGGCAAACCCACTTTCCTTTCAGTATTTTGCTGCAATTGGCAGAAATCAGCTCATTTGGCCTGAAAATGCTTTTAAGCGCATAAAAACTTACACTCTTGATTTCTGGCTAAATAAAAGCTGTTGCAATGATATTTCCATGCTGAACTGAGTTGTTCTGGGTCAAATATGAAGGCAAACCCACTTTCCTTTCAGTATTTTGCTGCAATTGGCAGAAATCAGCTCATTTGGCCTGAAAATGCTTTTAAGCGCATAAAAACTTACACTCTTGATTTCTGGCTAAATAAAAGCTGTTGCAATGATATTTCCATGCTGAACTGAGTTGTTCTGGGTCAAATATGAAGGCAAACCCACTTTCCTTTCAGTATTTTGCTGCAATTGGCAGAAACAAGCATATTTGCTCATTTGGCCTGAAAATGCTATTAAGCGCATAAAAACTTACACTCTTGATTTCTGGCTAAATAAAAGCTGTTGCAATGATATTTCCATGCTGAACTGAGTTGTTCTGGGTCAAATATGAAGGCAAACCCACTTTCCTTTCAGTATTTTGCTGCAATTGGCAGAAACAAGCATATTTGCTCATTCGGCCTGAAAATGCTTTTAAGCGCATAAAAACTTACACTCTTGATTTCTGGCTAAATAAAAGCTGTTGCAAGGATATTTCCATGCTGAACTGAGTTGTTCTGGGTCAAATATGAAGGCAAACCCACTTTCCTTTCAGTATTTTGCTGCAATTGGCAGAAACAAGCATATTTGCTCATTCGGCCTGAAATGCTTTTAAGCGCATAAAAACTTACACTCTTGATTTCTGGCTAAATAAAAGCTGTTGCAATGATATTTCCATGCTGAACTGAGTTGTTCTGGGTCAAATATGAAGGCAAACCCACTTTCCTTTCAGTATTTTGCTGCAATTGGCAGAAACAAGCATATTTGCTCATTCGGCCTGAAAATGCTTTTAAGCGCATAAAAACTTACACTCTTGATTTCTGGCTAAATAAAAGCTGTTGCAATGATATTTCCATGCTGAACTGAGTTGTTCTGGGTCAAATATGAAGGCAAACCCACTTTCCTTTCAGTATTTTGCTGCAATTGGCAGAAACAAGCATATTTGCTCATTCGGCCTGAAAATGCTTTTAAGCGCATAAAAACTTACACTCTTGATTTCTGGCTAAATAAAAGCTGTTGCAATGATATTTCCATGCTGAACTGAGTTGTTCTGGGTCAAATATGAAGGCAAACCCACTTTCCTTTCAGTATTTTGCTGCAATTGGCAGAAACAAGCATATTTGCTCATTCGGCCTGAAAATGCTTTTAAGCGCATAAAAACTTACACTCTTGATTTCTGGCTAAATAAAAGCTGTTGCAAGGATATTTCCATGCTGAACTGAGTTGTTCTGGGTCAAATATGAAGGCAAACCCACTTTCCTTTCAGTATTTTGCTGCAATTGGCAGAAATCAGCTCATTTGGCCTGAAAATGCTTTTAAGCGCATAAAAACTTACACTCTTGATTTCTGGCTAAATAAAAGCTGTTGCAATGATATTTCCATGCTGAACTGAGTTGTTCTGGGTCAAATATGAAGGCAAACCCACTTTCCTTTCAGTATTTTGCTGCAATTGGCAGAAATCAGCTCATTTGGCCTGAAAATGCTTTTAAGCGCATAAAAACTTACACTCTTGATTTCTGGCTAAATAAAAGCTGTTGCAATGATATGTCCATGCTGAACTGAGTTGTTCTGGGTCAAATATGAAGGCAAACCCACTTTCCTTTCAGTATTTTGCTGCAATTGGCAGAAACAAGCATATTTGCTCATTCGGCCTGAAAATGCTTTTAAGCGCATAAAAACTTACACTCTTGATTTCTGGCTAAATAAAAGCTGTTGCAATGATATTTCCATGCTGAACTGAGTTGTTCTGGGTCAAATATGAAGGCAAACCCACTTTCCTTTCAGTATTTTGCTGCAATTGGCAGAAATCAGCTCATTTGGCCTGAAAATGCTTTTAAGCGCATAAAAACTTACTCTCTTGATTTCTGGCTAAATAAAAGCTGTTGCAATGATATTTCCATGCTGAACTGAGTTGTTCTGGGTCAAATATGAAGGCAAACCCACTTTCCTTTCAGTATATTGCTGCAATTGGCAGAAACAAGCATATTTGCTCATTTGGCCTGAAAATGCTTTTAAGCGCATAAAAACTTACACTCTTGATTTCTGGCTAAATAAAAGCTGTTGCAATGATATTTCCATGCTGAACTGAGTTGTTCTGGGTCAAATATGAAGGCAAACCCACTTTCCTTTCAGTATTTTGCTGCAATTGGCAGAAACAAGCATATTTGCTCATTCGGCCTGAAATGCTTTTAAGCGCATAAAAACTTACACTCTTGATTTCTGGCTAAATAAAAGCTGTTGCAATGATATTTCCATGCTGAACTGAGTTGTTCTGGGTCAAATATGAAGGCAAACCCACTTTCCTTTCAGTATTTTGCTGCAATTGGCAGAAACAAGCATATTTGCTCATTCGGCCTGAAAATGCTTTTAAGCGCATAAAAACTTACACTCTTGATTTCTGGCTAAATAAAAGCTGTTGCAATGATATTTCCATGCTGAACTGAGTTGTTCTGGGTCAAATATGAAGGCAAACCCACTTTCCTTTCAGTATTTTGCTGCAATTGGCAGAAACAAGCATATTTGCTCATTCGGCCTGAAAATGCTTTTAAGCGCATAAAAACTTACACTCTTGATTTCTGGCTAAATAAAAGCTGTTGCAATGATATTTCCATGCTGAACTGAGTTGTTCTGGGTCAAATATGAAGGCAAACCCACTTTCCTTTCAGTATTTTGCTGCAATTGGCAGAAATCAGCTCATTTGGCCTGAAAATGCTTTTAAGCGCATAAAAACTTACTCTCTTGATTTCTGGCTAAATAAAAGCTGTTGCAATGATATTTCCATGCTGAACTGAGTTGTTCTGGGTCAAATATGAAGGCAAACCCACTTTCCTTTCAGTATTTTGCTGCAATTGGCAGAAATCAGCTCATTTGGCCTGAAAATGCTTGTAAGCGCATAAAAACTTACACTCTTGATTTCTGGCTAAATAAAAGCTGTTGCAATGATATTTCCATGCTGAACTGAGTTGTTCAGGGTCAAATATGAAGGCAAACCCACTTTCCTTTCAGTATTTTGCTGCAATTGGCAGAAACAAGCATATTTGCTCATTCGGCCTGAAAATGCTTTTAAGCGCATAAAAACTTACACTCTTGATTTCTGGCTAAATAAAAGCTGTTGCAATGATATTTCCATGCTGAACTGAGTTGTTCTGGGTCAAATATGAAGGCAAACCCACTTTCCTTTCAGTATTTTGCTGCAATTGGCAGAAACAAGCATATTTGCTCATTCGGCCTGAAAATGCTTTTAAGCGCATAAAAACTTACACTCTTGATTTCTGGCTAAATAAAAGCTGTTGCAATGATATTTCCATGCTGAACTGAGTTGTTCTGGGTCAAATATGAAGCCAAACCCACTTTCCTTTCAGTATTTTGCTGCAATTGGCAGAAACAAGCATATTTGCTCATTCGGCCTGAAAATGCTTTTAAGCGCATAAAAACTTACACTCTTGATTTCTGGCTAAATAAAAGCTGTTGCAAGGATATTTCCATGCTGAACTGAGTTGTTCTGGGTCAAATATGAAGGCAAACCCACTTTCCTTTCAGTATTTTGCTGCAATTGGCAGAAATCAGCTCATTTGGCCTGAAAATGCTTTTAAGCGCATAAAAACTTACACTCTTGATTTCTGGCTAAATAAAAGCTGTTGCAATGATATTTCCATGCTGAACTGAGTTGTTCTGGGTCAAATATGAAGGCAAACCCACTGTCCTTTCAGTATTTTGCTGCAATTGGCAGAAATCAGCTCATTTGGCCTGAAAATGCTTTTAAGCGCATAAAAACTTACTCTCTTGATTTCTGGCTAAATAAAAGCTGTTGCAATGATATTTCCATGCTGAACTGAGTTGTTCTGGGTCAAATATGAAGGCAAACCCACTTTCCTTTCAGTATTTTGCTGCAATTGGCAGAAATCAGCTCATTTGGCCTGAAAATGCTTTTAAGCGCATAAAAACTTACACTCTTGATTTCTGGCTAAATAAAAGCTGTTGCAATGATATTTCCATGCTGAACTGAGTTGTTCTGGGTCAAATATGAAGGCAAACCCACTTTCCTTTCAGTATTTTGCTGCAATTGGCAGAAATCAGCTCATTTGGCCTGAAAATGCTTTTAAGCGCATAAAAACTTACACTCTTGATTTCTGGCTAAATAAAAGCTGTTGCAATGATATTTCCATGCTGAACTGAGTTGTTCTGGGTCAAATATGAAGGCAAACCCACTTTCCTTTCAGTATTTTGCTGCAATTGGCAGAAATCAGCTCATTTGGCCTGAAAATGCTTTTAAGCGCATAAAAACTTACTCTCTTGATTTCTGGCTAAATAAAAGCTGTTGCAATGATATTTCCATGCTGAACTGAGTTGTTCTGGGTCAAATATGAAGGCAAACCCACTTTCCTTTCAGTATATTGCTGCAATTGGCAGAAACAAGCATATTTGCTCATTTGGCCTGAAAATGCTTTTAAGCGCATAAAAACTTACACTCTTGATTTCTGGCTAAATAAAAGCTGTTGCAATGATATTTCCATGCTGAACTGAGTTGTTCTGGGTCAAATATGAAGGCAAACCCACTTTCCTTTCAGTATTTTGCTGCAATTGGCAGAAACAAGCATATTTGCTCATTCGGCCTGAAATGCTTTTAAGCGCATAAAAACTTACACTCTTGATTTCTGGCTAAATAAAAGCTGTTGCAATGATATTTCCATGCTGAACTGAGTTGTTCTGGGTCAAATATGAAGGCAAACCCACTTTCCTTTCAGTATTTTGCTGCAATTGGCAGAAACAAGCATATTTGCTCATTCGGCCTGAAAATGCTTTTAAGCGCATAAAAACTTACACTCTTGATTTCTGGCTAAATAAAAGCTGTTGCAAGGATATTTCCATGCTGAACTGAGTTGTTCTGGGTCAAATATGAAGCCAAACCCACTTTCCTTTCAGTATTTTGCTGCAATTGGCAGAAACAAGCATATTTGCTCATTCGGCCTGAAAATGCTTTTAAGCGCATAAAAACTTACACTCTTGATTTCTGGCTAAATAAAAGCTGTTGCAATGATATTTCCATGCTGAACTGAGTTGTTCTGGGTCAAATATGAAGGCAAACCCACTTTCCTTTCAGTATTTTGCTGCAATTGGCAGAAACAAGCATATTTGCTCATTCGGCCTGAAAATGCTTTTAAGCGCATAAAAACTTACACTCTTGATTTCTGGCTAAATAAAAGCTGTTGCAATGATATTTCCATGCTGAACTGAGTTGTTCTGGGTCAAATATGAAGCCAAACCCACTTTCCTTTCAGTATTTTGCTGCAATTGGCAGAAACAAGCATATTTGCTCATTCGGCCTGAAAATGCTTTTAAGCGCATAAAAACTTACACTCTTGATTTCTGGCTAAATAAAAGCTGTTGCAATGATATTTCCATGCTGAACTGAGTTGTTCTGGGTCAAATATGAAGGCAAACCCACTTTCCTTTCAGTATTTTGCTGCAATTGGCAGAAACAAGCATATTTGCTCATTCGGCCTGAAAATGCTTTTAAGCGCATAAAAACTTACACTCTTGATTTCTGGCTAAATAAAAGCTGTTGCAATGATATTTCCATGCTGAACTGAGTTGTTCTGGGTCAAATATGAAGGCAAACCCACTTTCCTTTCAGTATTTTGCTGCAATTGGCAGAAACAAGCATATTTGCTCATTCGGCCTGAAAATGCTTTTAAGCGCATAAAAACTTACACTCTTGATTTCTGGCTAAATAAAAGCTGTTGCAATGATATTTCCATGCTGAACTGAGTTGTTCTGGGTCAAATATGAAGGCAAACCCACTTTCCTTTCAGTATTTTGCTGCAATTGGCAGAAATCAGCTCATTTGGCCTGAAAATGCTTTTAAGCGCATAAAAACTTACACTCTTGATTTCTGGCTAAATAAAAGCTGTTGCAATGATATTTCCATGCTGAACTGAGTTGTTCTGGGTCAAATATGAAGGCAAACCCACTTTCCTTTCAGTATTTTGCTGCAATTGGCAGAAACAAGCATATTTGCTCATTCGGCCTGAAAATGCTTTTAAGCGCATAAAAACTTACACTCTTGATTTCTGGCTAAATAAAAGCTGTTGCAAGGATATTTCCATGCTGAACTGAGTTGTTCTGGGTCAAATATGAAGGCAAACCCACTTTCCTTTCAGTATTTTGCTGCAATTGGCAGAAACAAGCATATTTGCTCATTCGGCCTGAAATGCTTTTAAGCGCATAAAAACTTACACTCTTGATTTCTGGCTAAATAAAAGCTGTTGCAATGATATTTCCATGCTGAACTGAGTTGTTCTGGGTCAAATATGAAGGCAAACCCACTTTCCTTTCAGTATTTTGCTGCAATTGGCAGAAACAAGCATATTTGCTCATTCGGCCTAAAAATGCTTTTAAGCGCATAAAAACTTACACTCTTGATTTCTGGCTAAATAAAAGCTGTTGCAATGATATTTCCATGCTGAACTGAGTTGTTCTGGGTCAAATATGAAGGCAAACCCACTTTCCTTTCAGTATTTTGCTGCAATTGGCAGAAACAAGCATATTTGCTCATTCGGCCTGAAAATGCTTTTAAGCGCATAAAAACTTACACTCTTGATTTCTGGCTAAATAAAAGCTGTTGCAAGGATATTTCCATGCTGAACTGAGTTGTTCTGGGTCAAATATGAAGGCAAACCCACTTTCCTTTCAGTATTTTGCTGCAATTGGCAGAAATCAGCTCATTTGGCCTGAAAATGCTTTTAAGCGCATAAAAACTTACACTCTTGATTTCTGGCTAAATAAAAGCTGTTGCAATGATATTTCCATGCTGAACTGAGTTGTTCTGGGTCAAATATGAAGGCAAACCCACTTTCCTTTCAGTATTTTGCTGCAATTGGCAGAAATCAGCTCATTTGGCCTGAAAATGCTTTTAAGCGCATAAAAACTTACACTCTTGATTTCTGGCTAAATAAAAGCTGTTGCAATGATATTTCCATGCTGAACTGAGTTGTTCTGGGTCAAATATGAAGGCAAACCCACTTTCCTTTCAGTATTTTGCTGCAATTGGCAGAAACAAGCATATTTGCTCATTCGGCCTGAAAATGCTTTTAAGCGCATAAAAACTTACACTCTTGATTTCTGGCTAAATAAAAGCTGTTGCAATGATATTTCCATGCTGAACTGAGTTGTTCTGGGTCAAATATGAAGGCAAACCCACTTTCCTTTCAGTATTTTGCTGCAATTGGCAGAAATCAGCTCATTTGGCCTGAAAATGCTTTTAAGCGCATAAAAACTTACTCTCTTGATTTCTGGCTAAATAAAAGCTGTTGCAATGATATTTCCATGCTGAACTGAGTTGTTCTGGGTCAAATATGAAGGCAAACCCACTTTCCTTTCAGTATATTGCTGCAATTGGCAGAAACAAGCATATTTGCTCATTTGGCCTGAAAATGCTTTTAAGCGCATAAAAACTTACACTCTTGATTTCTGGCTAAATAAAAGCTGTTGCAATGATATTTCCATGCTGAACTGAGTTGTTCTGGGTCAAATATGAAGGCAAACCCACTTTCCTTTCAGTATTTTGCTGCAATTGGCAGAAACAAGCATATGTGCTCATTCGGCCTGAAATGCTTTTAAGCGCATAAAAACTTACACTCTTGATTTCTGGCTAAATAAAAGCTGTTGCAATGATATTTCCATGCTGAACTGAGTTGTTCTGGGTCAAATATGAAGGCAAACCCACTTTCCTTTCAGTATTTTGCTGCAATTGGCAGAAACAAGCATATTTGCTCATTCGGCCTGAAAATGCTTTTAAGCGCATAAAAACTTACACTCTTGATTTCTGGCTAAATAAAAGCTGTTGCAATGATATTTCCATGCTGAACTGAGTTGTTCTGGGTCAAATATGAAGGCAAACCCACTTTCCTTTCAGTATTTTGCTGCAATTGGCAGAAACAAGCATATTTGCTCATTCGGCCTGAAAATGCTTTTAAGCGCATAAAAACTTACACTCTTGATTTCTGGCTAAATAAAAGCTGTTGCAATGATATTTCCATGCTGAACTGAGTTGTTCTGGGTCAAATATGAAGGCAAACCCACTTTCCTTTCAGTATTTTGCTGCAATTGGCAGAAATCAGCTCATTTGGCCTGAAAATGCTTTTAAGCGCATAAAAACTTACTCTCTTGATTTCTGGCTAAATAAAAGCTGTTGCAATGATATTTCCATGCTGAACTGAGTTGTTCTGGGTCAAATATGAAGGCAAACCCACTTTCCTTTCAGTATTTTGCTGCAATTGGCAGAAATCAGCTCATTTGGCCTGAAAATGCTTGTAAGCGCATAAAAACTTACACTCTTGATTTCTGGCTAAATAAAAGCTGTTGCAATGATATTTCCATGCTGAACTGAGTTGTTCAGGGTCAAATATGAAGGCAAACCCACTTTCCTTTCAGTATTTTGCTGCAATTGGCAGAAACAAGCATATTTGCTCATTCGGCCTGAAAATGCTTTTAAGCGCATAAAAACTTACACTCTTGATTTCTGGCTAAATAAAAGCTGTTGCAATGATATTTCCATGCTGAACTGAGTTGTTCTGGGTCAAATATGAAGGCAAACCCACTTTCCTTTCAGTATTTTGCTGCAATTGGCAGAAACAAGCATATTTGCTCATTCGGCCTGAAAATGCTTTTAAGCGCATAAAAACTTACACTCTTGATTTCTGGCTAAATAAAAGCTGTTGCAATGATATTTCCATGCTGAACTGAGTTGTTCTGGGTCAAATATGAAGGCAAACCCACTTTCCTTTCAGTATTTTGCTGCAATTGGCAGAAATCAGCTCATTTGGCCTGAAAATGCTTTTAAGCGCATAAAAACTTACACTCTTGATTTCTGGCTAAATAAAAGCTGTTGCAATGATATTTCCATGCTGAACTGAGTTGTTCTGGGTCAAATATGAAGGCAAACCCACTTTCCTATCAGTATTTTGCTGCAATTGGCAGAAATCAGCTCATTTGGCCTGAAAATGCTTTTAAGCGCATAAAAACTTACACTCTTGATTTCTGGCTAAATAAAAGCTGTTGCAATGATATTTCCATGCTGAACTGAGTTGTTCTGGGTCAAATATGAAGGCAAACCCACTGTCCTTTCAGTATTTTGCTGCAATTGGCAGAAATCAGCTCATTTGGCCTGAAAATGCTTGTAAGCGCATAAAAACTTACACTCTTGATTTCTGGCTAAATAAAAGCTGTTGCAATGATATTTCCATGCTGAACTGAGTTGTTCAGGGTCAAATATGAAGGCAAACCCACTTTCCTTTCAGTATTTTGCTGCAATTGGCAGAAACAAGCATATTTGCTCATTCGGCCTGAAAATGCTTTTAAGCGCATAAAAACTTACACTCTTGATTTCTGGCTAAATAAAAGCTGTTGCAATGATATTTCCATGCTGAACTGAGTTGTTCTGGGTCAAATATGAAGGCAAACCCACTTTCCTTTCAGTATTTTGCTGCAATTGGCAGAAACAAGCATATTTGCTCATTCGGCCTGAAAATGCTTTTAAGCGCATAAAAACTTACACTCTTGATTTCTGGCTAAATAAAAGCTGTTGCAATGATATTTCCATGCTGAACTGAGTTATTCTGGGTCAAATATGAAGGCAAACCCACTTTCCTTTCAGTATTTTGCTGCAATTGGCAGAAATCAGCTCATTTGGCCTGAAAATGCTTTTAAGCGCATAAAAACTTACACTCTTGATTTCTGGCTAAATAAAAGCTGTTGCAAGGATATTTCCATGCTGAACTGAGTTGTTCTGGGTCAAATATGAAGGCAAACCCACTTTCCTTTCAGTATTTTGCTGCAATTGGCAGAAATCAGCTCATTTGGCCTGAAAATGCTTTTAAGCGCATAAAAACTTACACTCTTGATTTCTGGCTAAATAAAAGCTGTTGCAATGATATTTCCATGCTGAACTGAGTTGTTCTGGGTCAAATATGAAGGCAAACCCACTGTCCTTTCAGTATTTTGCTGCAATTGGCAGAAATCAGCTCATTTGGCCTGAAAATGCTTTTAAGCGCATAAAAACTTACTCTCTTGATTTCTGGCTAAATAAAAGCTGTTGCAATGATATTTCCATGCTGAACTGAGTTGTTCTGGGTCAAATATGAAGGCAAACCCACTTTCCTTTCAGTATTTTGCTGCAATTGGCAGAAATCAGCTCATTTGGCCTGAAAATGCTTTTAAGCGCATAAAAACTTACACTCTTGATTTCTGGCTAAATAAAAGCTGTTGCAATGATATTTCCATGCTGAACTGAGTTGTTCTGGGTCAAATATGAAGGCAAACCCACTTTCCTTTCAGTATTTTGCTGCAATTGGCAGAAATCAGCTCATTTGGCCTGAAAATGCTTTTAAGCGCATAAAAACTTACACTCTTGATTTCTGGCTAAATAAAAGCTGTTGCAATGATATTTCCATGCTGAACTGAGTTGTTCTGGGTCAAATATGAAGGCAAACCCACTTTCCTTTCAGTATTTTGCTGCAATTGGCAGAAATCAGCTCATTTGGCCTGAAAATGCTTTTAAGCGCATAAAAACTTACTCTCTTGATTTCTGGCTAAATAAAAGCTGTTGCAATGATATTTCCATGCTGAACTGAGTTGTTCTGGGTCAAATATGAAGGCAAACCCACTTTCCTTTCAGTATATTGCTGCAATTGGCAGAAACAAGCATATTTGCTCATTCGGCCTGAAAATGCTTTTAAGCGCATAAAAACTTACACTCTTGATTTCTGGCTAAATAAAAGCTGTTGCAATGATATTTCCATGCTGAACTGAGTTGTTCTGGGTCAAATATGAAGGCAAACCCACTTTCCTTTCAGTATTTTGCTGCAATTGGCAGAAACAAGCATATTTGCTCATTCGGCCTGAAATGCTTTTAAGCGCATAAAAACTTACACTCTTGATTTCTGGCTAAATAAAAGCTGTTGCAATGATATTTCCATGCTGAACTGAGTTGTTCTGGGTCAAATATGAAGGCAAACCCACTTTCCTTTCAGTATTTTGCTGCAATTGGCAGAAACAAGCATATTTGCTCATTCGGCCTGAAAATGCTTTTAAGCGCATAAAAACTTACACTCTTGATTTCTGGCTAAATAAAAGCTGTTGCAAGGATATTTCCATGCTGAACTGAGTTGTTCTGGGTCAAATATGAAGCCAAACCCACTTTCCTTTCAGTATTTTGCTGCAATTGGCAGAAACAAGCATATTTGCTCATTCGGCCTGAAAATGCTTTTAAGCGCATAAAAACTTACACTCTTGATTTCTGGCTAAATAAAAGCTGTTGCAATGATATTTCCATGCTGAACTGAGTTGTTCTGGGTCAAATATGAAGGCAAACCCACTTTCCTTTCAGTATTTTGCTGCAATTGGCAGAAACAAGCATATTTGCTCATTCGGCCTGAAAATGCTTTTAAGCGCATAAAAACTTACACTCTTGATTTCTGGCTAAATAAAAGCTGTTGCAATGATATTTCCATGCTGAACTGAGTTGTTCTGGGTCAAATATGAAGCCAAACCCACTTTCCTTTCAGTATTTTGCTGCAATTGGCAGAAACAAGCATATTTGCTCATTCGGCCTGAAAATGCTTTTAAGCGCATAAAAACTTACACTCTTGATTTCTGGCTAAATAAAAGCTGTTGCAATGATATTTCCATGCTGAACTGAGTTGTTCTGGGTCAAATATGAAGGCAAACCCACTTTCCTTTCAGTATTTTGCTGCAATTGGCAGAAACAAGCATATTTGCTCATTCGGCCTGAAAATGCTTTTAAGCGCATAAAAACTTACACTCTTGATTTCTGGCTAAATAAAAGCTGTTGCAATGATATTTCCATGCTGAACTGAGTTGTTCTGGGTCAAATATGAAGGCAAACCCACTTTCCTTTCAGTATTTTGCTGCAATTGGCAGAAACAAGCATATTTGCTCATTCGGCCTGAAAATGCTTTTAAGCGCATAAAAACTTACACTCTTGATTTCTGGCTAAATAAAAGCTGTTGCAATGATATTTCCATGCTGAACTGAGTTGTTCTGGGTCAAATATGAAGGCAAACCCACTTTCCTTTCAGTATTTTGCTGCAATTGGCAGAAATCAGCTCATTTGGCCTGAAAATGCTTTTAAGCGCATAAAAACTTACACTCTTGATTTCTGGCTAAATAAAAGCTGTTGCAATGATATTTCCATGCTGAACTGAGTTGTTCTGGGTCAAATATGAAGGCAAACCCACTTTCCTTTCAGTATTTTGCTGCAATTGGCAGAAACAAGCATATTTGCTCATTCGGCCTGAAAATGCTTTTAAGCGCATAAAAACTTACACTCTTGATTTCTGGCTAAATAAAAGCTGTTGCAAGGATATTTCCATGCTGAACTGAGTTGTTCTGGGTCAAATATGAAGGCAAACCCACTTTCCTTTCAGTATTTTGCTGCAATTGGCAGAAACAAGCATATTTGCTCATTCGGCCTGAAATGCTTTTAAGCGCATAAAAACTTACACTCTTGATTTCTGGCTAAATAAAAGCTGTTGCAATGATATTTCCATGCTGAACTGAGTTGTTCTGGGTCAAATATGAAGGCAAACCCACTTTCCTTTCAGTATTTTGCTGCAATTGGCAGAAACAAGCATATTTGCTCATTCGGCCTAAAAATGCTTTTAAGCGCATAAAAACTTACACTCTTGATTTCTGGCTAAATAAAAGCTGTTGCAATGATATTTCCATGCTGAACTGAGTTGTTCTGGGTCAAATATGAAGGCAAACCCACTTTCCTTTCAGTATTTTGCTGCAATTGGCAGAAATCAGCTCATTTGGCCTGAAAATGCTTTTAAGCGCATAAAAACTTACTCTCTTGATTTCTGGCTAAATAAAAGCTGTTGCAATGATATTTCCATGCTGAACTGAGTTGTTCTGGGTCAAATATGAAGGCAAACCCACTTTCCTTTCAGTATATTGCTGCAATTGGCAGAAACAACCATATTTGCTCATTTGGCCTGAAAATGCTTTTAAGCGCATAAAAACTTACACTCTTGATTTCTGGCTAAATAAAAGCTGTTGCAATGATATTTCCATGCTGAACTGAGTTGTTCTGGGTCAAATATGAAGGCAAACCCACTTTCCTTTCAGTATATTGCTGCAATTTGCAGAAACAAGCATATTTGCTCATTCGGCCTGAAAATGCTTTTAAGCGCATAAAAACTTACACTCTTGATTTCTGGCTAAATAAAAGCTGTTGCAATGATATTTCCATGCTGAACTGAGTTGTTCTGGGTCAAATATGAAGGCAAACCCACTTTCCTTTCAGTATTTTGCTGCAATTGGCAGAAACAAGCATATTTGCTCATTCGGCCTGAAAATGCTTTTAAGCGCATAAAAACTTACACTCTTGATTTCTGGCTAAATAAAAGCTGTTGCAAGGATATTTCCATGCTGAACTGAGTTGTTCTGGGTCAAATATGAAGGCAAACCCACTTTCCTTTCAGTATTTTGCTGCAATTGGCAGAAATCAGCTCATTTGGCCTGAAAATGCTTTTAAGCGCATAAAAACTTACTCTCTTGATTTCTGGCTAAATAAAAGCTGTTGCAATGATATTTCCATGCTGAACTGAGTTGTTCTGGGTCAAATATGAAGGCAAACCCACTTTCCTTTCAGTATATTGCTGCAATTGGCAGAAACAACCATATTTGCTCATTTGGCCTGAAAATGCTTTTAAGCGCATAAAAACTTACACTCTTGATTTCTGGCTAAATAAAAGCTGTTGCAATGATATTTCCATGCTGAACTGAGTTGTTCTGGGTCAAATATGAAGGCAAACCCACTTTCCTTTCAGTATATTGCTGCAATTTGCAGAAACAAGCATATTTGCTCATTCGGCCTGAAAATGCTTTTAAGCGCATAAAAACTTACACTCTTGATTTCTGGCTAAATAAAAGCTGTTGCAATGATATTTCCATGCTGAACTGAGTTGTTCTGGGTCAAATATGAAGGCAAACCCACTTTCCTTTCAGTATTTTGCTGCAATTGGCAGAAACAAGCATATTTGCTCATTCGGCCTGAAAATGCTTTTAAGCGCATAAAAACTTACACTCTTGATTTCTGGCTAAATAAAAGCTGTTGCAAGGATATTTCCATGCTGAACTGAGTTGTTCTGGGTCAAATATGAAGGCAAACCCACTTTCCTTTCAGTATTTTGCTGCAATTGGCAGAAACAAGCATATTTGCTCATTCGGCCTGAAAATGCTTTTAAGCGCATAAAAACTTACACTCTTGATTTCTGGCTAAATAAAAGCTGTTGCAATGATATTTCCATGCTGAACTGAGTTGTTCTGGGTCAAATATGAAGGCAAACCCACTTTCCTTTCAGTATTTTGCTGCAATTGGCAGAAACAAGCATATTTGCTCATTCGGCCTGAAAATGCTTTTAAGCGCATAAAAACTTACACTCTTGATTTCTGGCTAAATAAAAGCTGTTGCAATGATATTTCCATGCTGAACTGAGTTGTTCTGGGTCAAATATGAAGGCAAACCCACTTTCCTTTCAGTATTTTGCTGCAATTGGCAGAAATCAGCTCATTTGGCCTGAAAATGCTTTTAAGCGCATAAAAACTTACTCTCTTGATTTCTGGCTAAATAAAAGCTGTTGCAATGATATTTCCATGCTGAACTGAGTTGTTCTGGGTCAAATATGAAGGCAAACCCACTTTCCTTTCAGTATATTGCTGCAATTGGCAGAAACAAGCATATTTGCTCATTTGGCCTGAACAACTTACACTCTTGATTTCTGGCTAAATAAAAGCTGTTGCAATGATATTTCCATGCTGAACTGAGTTGTTCTGGGTCAAATATGAAGGCAAACCCACTTTCCTTTCAGTATATTGCTGCAATTTGCAGAAACAAGCATATTTGCTCATTCGGCCTGAAAATGCTTTTAAGCGCATAAAAACTTACACTCTTGATTTCTGGCTAAATAAAAGCTGTTGCAAGGATATTTCCATGCTGAACTGAGTTGTTCTGGGTCAAATATGAAGGCAAACCCACTTTCCTTTCAGTATTTTGCTGCAATTGGCAGAAACAAGCATATTTGCTCATTCGGCCTGAAAATGCTTTTAAGCGCATAAAAACTTACACTCTTGATTTCTGGCTAAATAAAAGCTGTTGCAATGATATTTCCATGCTGAACTGAGTTGTTCTGGGTCAAATATGAAGGCAAACCCACTTTCCTTTCAGTATTTTGCTGCAATTGGCAGAAACAAGCATATTTGCTCATTCGGCCTGAAAATGCTTTTAAGCGCATAAAAACTTACACTCTTGATTTCTGGCTAAATAAAAGCTGTTGCAATGATATTTCCATGCTGAACTGAGTTGTTCTGGGTCAAATATGAAGGCAAACCCACTTTCCTTTCAGTATTTTGCTGCAATTGGCAGAAATCAGCTCATTTGGCCTGAAAATGCTTGTAAGCGCATAAAAACTTACACTCTTGATTTCTGGCTAAATAAAAGCTGTTGCAATGATATTTCCATGCTGAACTGAGTTGTTCTGGGTCAAATATGAAGGCAAACCCACTTTCCTTTCAGTATTTTGCTGCAATTGGCAGAAACAAGCATATTTGCTCATTCGGCCTGAAAATGCTTTTAAGCGCATAAAAACTTACACTTGATTTCTGGCTAAATAAAAGCTGTTGCAATGATATTTCCATGCTGAACTGAGTTGTTCTGGGTCAAATATGAAGGCAAACCCACTTTCCTTTCAGTATTTTGCTGCAATTGGCAGAAACAAGCATATTTGCTCATTCGGCCTAAAAATGCTTTTAAGCGCATAAAAACTTACACTCTTGATTTCTGGCTAAATAAAAGCTGTTGCAATGATATTTCCATGCTGAACTGAGTTGTTCTGGGTCAAATATGAAGGCAAACCCACTTTCCTTTCAGTATTTTGCTGCAATTGGCAGAAACAAGCATATTTGCTCATTCGGCCTGAAAATGCTTTTAAGCGCATAAAAACTTACACTCTTGATTTCTGGCTAAATAAAAGCTGTTGCAATGATATTTCCATGCTGAACTGAGTTGTTCTGGGTCAAATATGAAGGCAAACCCACTTTCCTTTCAGTATTTTGCTGCAATTGGCAGAAACAAGCATATTTGCTCATTCGGCCTGAAAATGCTTTTAAGCGCATAAAAACTTACACTCTTGATTTCTGGCTAAATAAAAGCTGTTGCAAGGATATTTCCATGCTGAACTGAGTTGTTCTGGGTCAAATATGAAGGCAAACCCACTTTCCTTTCAGTATTTTGCTGCAATTGGCAGAAACAAGCATATTTGCTCATTCGGCCTGAAATGCTTTTAAGCGCATAAAAACTTACACTCTTGATTTCTGGCTAAATAAAAGCTGTTGCAATGATATTTCCATGCTGAACTGAGTTGTTCTGGGTCAAATATGAAGGCAAACCCACTTTCCTTTCAGTATTTTGCTGCAATTGGCAGAAACAAGCATATTTGCTCATTCGGCCTGAAAATGCTTTTAAGCGCATAAAAACTTACACTCTTGATTTCTGGCTAAATAAAAGCTGTTGCAATGATATTTCCATGGTGAACTGAGTTGTTCTGGGTCAAATATGAAGGCAAACCCACTTTCCTTTCAGTATTTTGCTGCAATTGGCAGAAATCAGCTCATTTGGCCTGAAAATGCTTTTAAGCGCATAAAAACTTACACTCTTGATTTCTGGCTAAATAAAAGCTGTTGCAATGATATTTCCATGCTGAACTGAGTTGTTCTGGGTCAAATATGAAGGCAAACCCACTTTCCTTTCAGTATTTTGCTGCAATTGGCAGAAACAAGCATATTTGCTCATTCGGCCTGAAAATGCTTTTAAGCGCATAAAAACTTACACTCTTGATTTCTGGCTAAATAAAAGCTGTTGCAATGATATTTCCATGCTGAACTGAGTTGTTCTGGGTCAAATATGAAGGCAAACCCACTTTCCTTTCAGTATTTTGCTGCAATTGGCAGAAATCAGCTCATTTGGCCTGAAAATGCTTTTAAGCGCATAAAAACTTACTCTCTTGATTTCTGGCTAAATAAAAGCTGTTGCAATGATATTTCCATGCTGAACTGAGTTGTTCTGGGTCAAATATGAAGGCAAACCCACTTTCCTTTCAGTATATTGCTGCAATTGGCAGAAACAAGCATATTTGCTCATTTGGCCTGAAAATGCTTTTAAGCGCATAAAAACTTACACTCTTGATTTCTGGCTAAATAAAAGCTGTTGCAATGATATTTCCATGCTGAACTGAGTTGTTCTGGGTCAAATATGAAGGCAAACCCACTTTCCTTTCAGTATTTTGCTGCAATTGGCAGAAACAAGCATATTTGCTCATTCGGCCTGAAATGCTTTTAAGCGCATAAAAACTTACACTCTTGATTTCTGGCTAAATAAAAGCTGTTGCAATGATATTTCCATGCTGAACTGAGTTGTTCTGGGTCAAATATGAAGGCAAACCCACTTTCCTTTCAGTATTTTGCTGCAATTGGCAGAAACAAGCATATTTGCTCATTCGGCCTGAAAATGCTTTTAAGCGCATAAAAACTTACACTCTTGATTTCTGGCTAAATAAAAGCTGTTGCAATGATATTTCCATGCTGAACTGAGTTGTTCTGGGTCAAATATGAAGGCAAACCCACTTTCCTTTCAGTATTTTGCTGCAATTGGCAGAAACAAGCATATTTGCTCATTCGGCCTGAAAATGCTTTTAAGCGCATAAAAACTTACACTCTTGATTTCTGGCTAAATAAAAGCTGTTGCAATGATATTTCCATGCTGAACTGAGTTGTTCTGGGTCAAATATGAAGGCAAACCCACTTTCCTTTCAGTATTTTGCTGCAATTGGCAGAAATCAGCTCATTTGGCCTGAAAATGCTTTTAAGCGCATAAAAACTTACTCTCTTGATTTCTGGCTAAATAAAAGCTGTTGCAATGATATTTCCATGCTGAACTGAGTTGTTCTGGGTCAAATATGAAGGCAAACCCACTTTCCTTTCAGTATTTTGCTGCAATTGGCAGAAATCAGCTCATTTGGCCTGAAAATGCTTGTAAGCGCATAAAAACTTACACTCTTGATTTCTGGCTAAATAAAAGCTGTTGCAATGATATTTCCATGCTGAACTGAGTTGTTCTGGGTCAAATATGAAGGCAAACCCACTTTCCTTTCAGTATTTTGCTGCAATTGGCAGAAACAAGCATATTTGCTCATTCGGCCTGAAAATGCTTTTAAGCGCATAAAAACTTACACTCTTGATTTCTGGCTAAATAAAAGCTGTTGCAATGATATTTCCATGCTGAACTGAGTTGTTCTGGGTCAAATATGAAGGCAAACCCACTTTCCTTTCAGTATTTTGCTGCAATTGGCAGAAACAAGCATATTTGCTCATTTGGCCTGAAAATGCTTTTAAGCGCATAAAAACTTACACTTGATTTCTGGCTAAATAAAAGCTGTTGCAATGATATTTCCATGCTGAACTGAGTTGTTCTGGGTCAAATATGAAGGCAAACCCACTTTCCTTTCAGTATTTTGCTGCAATTGGCAGAAACAAGCATATTTGCTCATTCGGCCTAAAAATGCTTTTAAGCGCATAAAAACTTACACTCTTGATTTCTGGCTAAATAAAAGCTGTTGCAATGATATTTCCATGCTGAACTGAGTTGTTCTGGGTCAAATATGAAGGCAAACCCACTTTCCTTTCAGTATTTTGCTGCAATTGGCAGAAACAAGCATATTTGCTCATTCGGCCTGAAAATGCTTTTAAGCGCATAAAAACTTACACTCTTGATTTCTGGCTAAATAAAAGCTGTTGCAATGATATTTCCATGCTGAACTGAGTTGTTCTGGGTCAAATATGAAGGCAAACCCACTTTCCTTTCAGTATTTTGCTGCAATTGGCAGAAATCAGCTCATTTGGCCTGAAAATGCTTTTAAGCGCATAAAAACTTACACTCTTGATTTCTGGCTAAATAAAAGCTGTTGCAATGATATTTCCATGCTGAACTGAGTTGTTCTGGGTCAAATATGAAGGCAAACCCACTTTCCTTTCAGTATTTTGCTGCAATTGGCAGAAACAAGCATATTTGCTCATTCGGCCTGAAAATGCTTTTAAGCGCATAAAAACTTACACTCTTGATTTCTGGCTAAATAAAAGCTGTTGCAATGATATTTCCATGCTGAACTGAGTTGTTCTGGGTCAAATATGAAGGCAAACCCACTTTCCTTTCAGTATTTTGCTGCAATTGGCAGAAACAAGCATATTTGCTCATTCGGCCTGAAAATGCTTTTAAGCGCATAAAAACTTACACTCTTGATTTCTGGCTAAATAAAAGCTGTTGCAATGATATTTCCATGCTGAACTGAGTTGTTCTGGGTCAAATATGAAGGCAAACCCACTTTCCTTTCAGTATTTTGCTGCAATTGGCAGAAACAAGCATATTTGCTCATTCGGCCTGAAAATGCTTTTAAGCGCATAAAAACTTACACTCTTGATTTCTGGCTAAATAAAAGCTGTTGCAATGATATTTCCATGCTGAACTGAGTTGTTCTGGGTCAAATATGAAGGCAAACCCACTTTCCTTTCAGTATTTTGCTGCAATTGGCAGAAACAAGCATATTTGCTCATTCGGCCTGAAAATGATTTTAAGCGCATAAAAACTTACACTCTTGATTTCTGGCTAAATAAAAGCTGTTGCAATGATATTTCCATGCTGAACTGAGTTGTTCTGGGTCAAATATGAAGGCAAACCCACTTTCCTTTCAGTATTTTGCTGCAATTGGCAGAAACAAGCATATTTGCTCATTCGGCCTGAAAATGCTTTTAAGCGCATAAAAACTTACACTCTTGATTTCTGGCTAAATAAAAGCTGTTGCAATGATATTTCCATGCTGAACTGAGTTGTTCTGGGTCAAATATGAAGGCAAACCCACTTTCCTTTCAGTATTTTGCTGCAATTGGCAGAAATCAGCTCATTTGGCCTGAAAATGCTTTTAAGCGCATAAAAACTTACTCTCTTGATTTCTGGCTAAATAAAAGCTGTTGCAATGATATTTCCATGCTGAACTGAGTTGTTCTGGGTCAAATATGAAGGCAAACCCACTTTCCTTTCAGTATATTGCTGCAATTGGCAGAAACAAGCATATTTGCTCATTTGGCCTGAAAATGCTTTTAAGCGCATAAAAACTTACACTCTTGATTTCTGGCTAAATAAAAGCTGTTGCAATGATATTTCCATGCTGAACTGAGTTGTTCTGGGTCAAATATGAAGGCAAACCCACTTTCCTTTCAGTATTTTGCTGCAATTGGCAGAAACAAGCATATTTGCTCATTCGGCCTGAAATGCTTTTAAGCGCATAAAAACTTACACTCTTGATTTCTGGCTAAATAAAAGCTGTTGCAATGATATTTCCATGCTGAACTGAGTTGTTCTGGGTCAAATATGAAGGCAAACCCACTTTCCTTTCAGTATTTTGCTGCAATTGGCAGAAACAAGCATATTTGCTCATTCGGCCTGAAAATGCTTTTAAGCGCATAAAAACTTACACTCTTGATTTCTGGCTAAATAAAAGCTGTTGCAATGATATTTCCATGCTGAACTGAGTTGTTCTGGGTCAAATATGAAGCCAAACCCACTTTCCTTTCAGTATTTTGCTGCAATTGGCAGAAACAAGCATATTTGCTCATTCGGCCTGAAAATGCTTTTAAGCGCATAAAAACTTACACTCTTGATTTCTGGCTAAATAAAAGCTGTTGCAATGATATTTCCATGCTGAACTGAGTTGTTCTGGGTCAAATATGAAGGCAAACCCACTTTCCTTTCAGTATTTTGCTGCAATTGGCAGAAACAAGCATATTTGCTCATTCGGCCTGAAAATGCTTTTAAGCGCATAAAAACTTACACTCTTGATTTCTGGCTAAATAAAAGCTGTTGCAATGATATTTCCATGCTGAACTGAGTTGTTCTGGGTCAAATATGAAGGCAAACCCACTTTCCTTTCAGTATTTTGCTGCAATTGGCAGAAACAAGCATATTTGCTCATTCGGCCTGAAAATGCTTTTAAGCGCATAAAAACTTACACTCTTGATTTCTGGCTAAATAAAAGCTGTTGCAATGATATTTCCATGCTGAACTGAGTTGTTCTGGGTCAAATATGAAGGCAAACCCACTTTCCTTTCAGTATTTTGCTGCAATTGGCAGAAATCAGCTCATTTGGCCTGAAAATGCTTTTAAGCGCATAAAAACTTACACTCTTGATTTCTGGCTAAATAAAAGCTGTTGCAATGATATTTCCATGCTGAACTGAGTTGTTCTGGGTCAAATATGAAGGCAAACCCACTTTCCTTTCAGTATTTTGCTGCAATTGGCAGAAACAAGCATATTTGCTCATTCGGCCTGAAAATGCTTTTAAGCGCATAAAAACTTACACTCTTGATTTCTGGCTAAATAAAAGCTGTTGCAAGGATATTTCCATGCTGAACTGAGTTGTTCTGGGTCAAATATGAAGGCAAACCCACTTTCCTTTCAGTATTTTGCTGCAATTGGCAGAAACAAGCATATTTGCTCATTCGGCCTGAAATGCTTTTAAGCGCATAAAAACTTACACTCTTGATTTCTGGCTAAATAAAAGCTGTTGCAATGATATTTCCATGCTGAACTGAGTTGTTCTGGGTCAAATATGAAGGCAAACCCACTTTCCTTTCAGTATTTTGCTGCAATTGGCAGAAACAAGCATATTTGCTCATTCGGCCTGAAAATGCTTTTAAGCGCATAAAAACTTACACTCTTGATTTCTGGCTAAATAAAAGCTGTTGCAATGATATTTCCATGGTGAACTGAGTTGTTCTGGGTCAAATATGAAGGCAAACCCACTTTCCTTTCAGTATTTTGCTGCAATTGGCAGAAATCAGCTCATTTGGCCTGAAAATGCTTTTAAGCGCATAAAAACTTACACTCTTGATTTCTGGCTAAATAAAAGCTGTTGCAATGATATTTCCATGCTGAACTGAGTTGTTCTGGGTCAAATATGAAGGCAAACCCACTTTCCTTTCAGTATTTTGCTGCAATTGGCAGAAACAAGCATATTTGCTCATTCGGCCTGAAAATGCTTTTAAGCGCATAAAAACTTACACTCTTGATTTCTGGCTAAATAAAAGCTGTTGCAATGATATTTCCATGCTGAACTGAGTTGTTCTGGGTCAAATATGAAGGCAAACCCACTTTCCTTTCAGTATTTTGCTGCAATTGGCAGAAATCAGCTCATTTGGCCTGAAAATGCTTTTAAGCGCATAAAAACTTACTCTCTTGATTTCTGGCTAAATAAAAGCTGTTGCAATGATATTTCCATGCTGAACTGAGTTGTTCTGGGTCAAATATGAAGGCAAACCCACTTTCCTTTCAGTATTTTGCTGCAATTGGCAGAAATCAGCTCATTTGGCCTGAAAATGCTTGTAAGCGCATAAAAACTTACACTCTTGATTTCTGGCTAAATAAAAGCTGTTGCAATGATATTTCCATGCTGAACTGAGTTGTTCAGGGTCAAATATGAAGGCAAACCCACTTTCCTTTCAGTATTTTGCTGCAATTGGCAGAAACAAGCATATTTGCTCATTCGGCCTGAAAATGCTTTTAAGCGCATAAAAACTTACACTCTTGATTTCTGGCTAAATAAAAGCTGTTGCAATGATATTTCCATGCTGAACTGAGTTGTTCTGGGTCAAATATGAAGGCAAACCCACTTTCCTTTCAGTATTTTGCTGCAATTGGCAGAAACAAGCATATTTGCTCATTCGGCCTGAAAATGCTTTTAAGCGCATAAAAACTTACACTCTTGATTTCTGGCTAAATAAAAGCTGTTGCAATGATATTTCCATGCTGAACTGAGTTGTTCTGGGTCAAATATGAAGCCAAACCCACTTTCCTTTCAGTATTTTGCTGCAATTGGCAGAAACAAGCATATTTGCTCATTCGGCCTGAAAATGCTTTTAAGCGCATAAAAACTTACACTCTTGATTTCTGGCTAAATAAAAGCTGTTGCAAGGATATTTCCATGCTGAACTGAGTTGTTCTGGGTCAAATATGAAGGCAAACCCACTTTCCTTTCAGTATTTTGCTGCAATTGGCAGAAATCAGCTCATTTGGCCTGAAAATGCTTTTAAGCGCATAAAAACTTACACTCTTGATTTCTGGCTAAATAAAAGCTGTTGCAATGATATTTCCATGCTGAACTGAGTTGTTCTGGGTCAAATATGAAGGCAAACCCACTGTCCTTTCAGTATTTTGCTGCAATTGGCAGAAATCAGCTCATTTGGCCTGAAAATGCTTTTAAGCGCATAAAAACTTACTCTCTTGATTTCTGGCTAAATAAAAGCTGTTGCAATGATATTTCCATGCTGAACTGAGTTGTTCTGGGTCAAATATGAAGGCAAACCCACTTTCCTTTCAGTATTTTGCTGCAATTGGCAGAAATCAGCTCATTTGGCCTGAAAATGCTTTTAAGCGCATAAAAACTTACACTCTTGATTTCTGGCTAAATAAAAGCTGTTGCAATGATATTTCCATGCTGAACTGAGTTGTTCTGGGTCAAATATGAAGGCAAACCCACTTTCCTTTCAGTATTTTGCTGCAATTGGCAGAAATCAGCTCATTTGGCCTGAAAATGCTTTTAAGCGCATAAAAACTTACACTCTTGATTTCTGGCTAAATAAAAGCTGTTGCAATGATATTTCCATGCTGAACTGAGTTGTTCTGGGTCAAATATGAAGGCAAACCCACTTTCCTTTCAGTATTTTGCTGCAATTGGCAGAAATCAGCTCATTTGGCCTGAAAATGCTTTTAAGCGCATAAAAACTTACTCTCTTGATTTCTGGCTAAATAAAAGCTGTTGCAATGATATTTCCATGCTGAACTGAGTTGTTCTGGGTCAAATATGAAGGCAAACCCACTTTCCTTTCAGTATATTGCTGCAATTGGCAGAAACAAGCATATTTGCTCATTTGGCCTGAAAATGCTTTTAAGCGCATAAAAACTTACACTCTTGATTTCTGGCTAAATAAAAGCTGTTGCAATGATATTTCCATGCTGAACTGAGTTGTTCTGGGTCAAATATGAAGGCAAACCCACTTTCCTTTCAGTATTTTGCTGCAATTGGCAGAAACAAGCATATTTGCTCATTCGGCCTGAAATGCTTTTAAGCGCATAAAAACTTACACTCTTGATTTCTGGCTAAATAAAAGCTGTTGCAATGATATTTCCATGCTGAACTGAGTTGTTCTGGGTCAAATATGAAGGCAAACCCACTTTCCTTTCAGTATTTTGCTGCAATTGGCAGAAACAAGCATATTTGCTCATTCGGCCTGAAAATGCTTTTAAGCGCATAAAAACTTACACTCTTGATTTCTGGCTAAATAAAAGCTGTTGCAAGGATATTTCCATGCTGAACTGAGTTGTTCTGGGTCAAATATGAAGCCAAACCCACTTTCCTTTCAGTATTTTGCTGCAATTGGCAGAAACAAGCATATTTGCTCATTCGGCCTGAAAATGCTTTTAAGCGCATAAAAACTTACACTCTTGATTTCTGGCTAAATAAAAGCTGTTGCAATGATATTTCCATGCTGAACTGAGTTGTTCTGGGTCAAATATGAAGGCAAACCCACTTTCCTTTCAGTATTTTGCTGCAATTGGCAGAAACAAGCATATTTGCTCATTCGGCCTGAAAATGCTTTTAAGCGCATAAAAACTTACACTCTTGATTTCTGGCTAAATAAAAGCTGTTGCAATGATATTTCCATGCTGAACTGAGTTGTTCTGGGTCAAATATGAAGCCAAACCCACTTTCCTTTCAGTATTTTGCTGCAATTGGCAGAAACAAGCATATTTGCTCATTCGGCCTGAAAATGCTTTTAAGCGCATAAAAACTTACACTCTTGATTTCTGGCTAAATAAAAGCTGTTGCAATGATATTTCCATGCTGAACTGAGTTGTTCTGGGTCAAATATGAAGGCAAACCCACTTTCCTTTCAGTATTTTGCTGCAATTGGCAGAAACAAGCATATTTGCTCATTCGGCCTGAAAATGCTTTTAAGCGCATAAAAACTTACACTCTTGATTTCTGGCTAAATAAAAGCTGTTGCAATGATATTTCCATGCTGAACTGAGTTGTTCTGGGTCAAATATGAAGGCAAACCCACTTTCCTTTCAGTATTTTGCTGCAATTGGCAGAAACAAGCATATTTGCTCATTCGGCCTGAAAATGCTTTTAAGCGCATAAAAACTTACACTCTTGATTTCTGGCTAAATAAAAGCTGTTGCAATGATATTTCCATGCTGAACTGAGTTGTTCTGGGTCAAATATGAAGGCAAACCCACTTTCCTTTCAGTATTTTGCTGCAATTGGCAGAAATCAGCTCATTTGGCCTGAAAATGCTTTTAAGCGCATAAAAACTTACACTCTTGATTTCTGGCTAAATAAAAGCTGTTGCAATGATATTTCCATGCTGAACTGAGTTGTTCTGGGTCAAATATGAAGGCAAACCCACTTTCCTTTCAGTATTTTGCTGCAATTGGCAGAAACAAGCATATTTGCTCATTTGGCCTGAAAATGCTTTTAAGCGCATAAAAACTTACACTCTTGATTTCTGGCTAAATAAAAGCTGTTGCAAGGATATTTCCATGCTGAACTGAGTTGTTCTGGGTCAAATATGAAGGCAAACCCACTTTCCTTTCAGTATTTTGCTGCAATTGGCAGAAACAAGCATATTTGCTCATTCGGCCTGAAATGCTTTTAAGCGCATAAAAACTTACACTCTTGATTTCTGGCTAAATAAAAGCTGTTGCAATGATATTTCCATGCTGAACTGAGTTGTTCTGGGTCAAATATGAAGGCAAACCCACTTTCCTTTCAGTATTTTGCTGCAATTGGCAGAAACAAGCATATTTGCTCATTCGGCCTAAAAATGCTTTTAAGCGCATAAAAACTTACACTCTTGATTTCTGGCTAAATAAAAGCTGTTGCAATGATATTTCCATGCTGAACTGAGTTGTTCTGGGTCAAATATGAAGGCAAACCCACTTTCCTTTCAGTATTTTGCTGCAATTGGCAGAAATCAGCTCATTTGGCCTGAAAATGCTTTTAAGCGCATAAAAACTTACTCTCTTGATTTCTGGCTAAATAAAAGCTGTTGCAATGATATTTCCATGCTGAACTGAGTTGTTCTGGGTCAAATATGAAGGCAAACCCACTTTCCTTTCAGTATATTGCTGCAATTGGCAGAAACAACCATATTTGCTCATTTGGCCTGAAAATGCTTTTAAGCGCATAAAAACTTACACTCTTGATTTCTGGCTAAATAAAAGCTGTTGCAATGATATTTCCATGCTGAACTGAGTTGTTCTGGGTCAAATATGAAGGCAAACCCACTTTCCTTTCAGTATATTGCTGCAATTTGCAGAAACAAGCATATTTGCTCATTCGGCCTGAAAATGCTTTTAAGCGCATAAAAACTTACACTCTTGATTTCTGGCTAAATAAAAGCTGTTGCAATGATATTTCCATGCTGAACTGAGTTGTTCTGGGTCAAATATGAAGGCAAACCCACTTTCCTTTCAGTATTTTGCTGCAATTGGCAGAAACAAGCATATTTGCTCATTCGGCCTGAAAATGCTTTTAAGCGCATAAAAACTTACACTCTTGATTTCTGGCTAAATAAAAGCTGTTGCAAGGATATTTCCATGCTGAACTGAGTTGTTCTGGGTCAAATATGAAGGCAAACCCACTTTCCTTTCAGTATTTTGCTGCAATTGGCAGAAACAAGCATATTTGCTCATTCGGCCTGAAAATGCTTTTAAGCGCATAAAAACTTACACTCTTGATTTCTGGCTAAATAAAAGCTGTTGCAATGATATTTCCATGCTGAACTGAGTTGTTCTGGGTCAAATATGAAGGCAAACCCACTTTCCTTTCAGTATTTTGCTGCAATTGGCAGAAACAAGCATATTTGCTCATTCGGCCTGAAAATGCTTTTAAGCGCATAAAAACTTACACTCTTGATTTCTGGCTAAATAAAAGCTGTTGCAATGATATTTCCATGCTGAACTGAGTTGTTCTGGGTCAAATATGAAGGCAAACCCACTTTCCTTTCAGTATTTTGCTGCAATTGGCAGAAATCAGCTCATTTGGCCTGAAAATGCTTTTAAGCGCATAAAAACTTACTCTCTTGATTTTTGGCTAAATAAAAGCTGTTGCAATGATATTTCCATGCTGAACTGAGTTGTTCTGGGTCAAATATGAAGGCAAACCCACTTTCCTTTCAGTATATTGCTGCAATTGGCAGAAACAAGCATATTTGCTCATTTGGCCTGAAAATGCTTTTAAGCGCATAAAAACTTACACTCTTGATTTCTGGCTAAATAAAAGCTGTTGCAATGATATTTCCATGCTGAACTGAGTTGTTCTGGGTCAAATATGAAGGCAAACCCACTTTCCTTTCAGTATATTGCTGCAATTGGCAGAAACAAGCATATTTGCTCATTCGGCCTGAAAATGCTTTTAAGCGCATAAAAACTTACACTCTTGATTTCTGGCTAAATAAAAGCTGTTGCAATGATATTTCCATGCTGAACTGAGTTGTTCTGGGTCAAATATGAAGGCAAACCCACTTTCCTTTCAGTATTTTGCTGCAATTGGCAGAAACAAGCATATTTGCTCATTCGGCCTGAAAATGCTTTTAAGCGCATAAAAACTTACACTCTTGATTTCTGGCTAAATAAAAGCTGTTGCAATGATATTTCCATGCTGAACTGAGTTGTTCTGGGTCAAATATGAAGGCAAACCCACTTTCCTTTCAGTATATTGCTGCAATTTGCAGAAACAAGCATATTTGCTCATTCGGCCTGAAAATGCTTTTAAGCGCATAAAAACTTACACTCTTGATTTCTGGCTAAATAAAAGCTGTTGCAAGGATATTTCCATGCTGAACTGAGTTGTTCTGGGTCAAATATGAAGGCAAACCCACTTTCCTTTCAGTATTTTGCTGCAATTGGCAGAAACAAGCATATTTGCTCATTCGGCCTGAAAATGCTTTTAAGCGCATAAAAACTTACACTCTTGATTTCTGGCTAAATAAAAGCTGTTGCAATGATATTTCCATGCTGAACTGAGTTGTTCTGGGTCAAATATGAAGGCAAACCCACTTTCCTTTCAGTATTTTGCTGCAATTGGCAGAAACAAGCATATTTGCTCATTCGGCCTGAAAATGCTTTTAAGCGCATAAAAACTTACACTCTTGATTTCTGGCTAAATAAAAGCTGTTGCAATGATATTTCCATGCTGAACTGAGTTGTTCTGGGTCAAATATGAAGGCAAACCCACTTTCCTTTCAGTATTTTGCTGCAATTGGCAGAAATCAGCTCATTTGGCCTGAAAATGCTTGTAAGCGCATAAAAACTTACACTCTTGATTTCTGGCTAAATAAAAGCTGTTGCAATGATATTTCCATGCTGAACTGAGTTGTTCTGGGTCAAATATGAAGGCAAACCCACTTTCCTTTCAGTATTTTGCTGCAATTGGCAGAAACAAGCATATTTGCTCATTCGGCCTGAAAATGCTTTTAAGCGCATAAAAACTTACACTTGATTTCTGGCTAAATAAAAGCTGTTGCAATGATATTTCCATGCTGAACTGAGTTGTTCTGGGTCAAATATGAAGGCAAACCCACTTTCCTTTCAGTATTTTGCTGCAATTGGCAGAAACAAGCATATTTGCTCATTCGGCCTAAAAATGCTTTTAAGCGCATAAAAACTTACACTCTTGATTTCTGGCTAAATAAAAGCTGTTGCAATGATATTTCCATGCTGAACTGAGTTGTTCTGGGTCAAATATGAAGGCAAACCCACTTTCCTTTCAGTATTTTGCTGCAATTGGCAGAAACAAGCATATTTGCTCATTCGGCCTGAAAATGCTTTTAAGCGCATAAAAACTTACACTCTTGATTTCTGGCTAAATAAAAGCTGTTGCAATGATATTTCCATGATGAACTGAGTTGTTCTGGGTCAAATATGAAGGCAAACCCACTTTCCTTTCAGTATTTTGCTGCAATTGGCAGAAACAAGCATATTTGCTCATTCGGCCTGAAAATGCTTTTAAGCGCATAAAAACTTACACTCTTGATTTCTGGCTAAATAAAAGCTGTTGCAAGGATATTTCCATGCTGAACTGAGTTGTTCTGGGTCAAATATGAAGGCAAACCCACTTTCCTTTCAGTATTTTGCTGCAATTGGCAGAAACAAGCATATTTGCTCATTCGGCCTGAAATGCTTTTAAGCGCATAAAAACTTACACTCTTGATTTCTGGCTAAATAAAAGCTGTTGCAATGATATTTCCATGCTGAACTGAGTTGTTCTGGGTCAAATATGAAGGCAAACCCACTTTCCTTTCAGTATTTTGCTGCAATTGGCAGAAACAAGCATATTTGCTCATTCGGCCTGAAAATGCTTTTAAGCGCATAAAAACTTACACTCTTGATTTCTGGCTAAATAAAAGCTGTTGCAATGATATTTCCATGGTGAACTGAGTTGTTCTGGGTCAAATATGAAGGCAAACCCACTTTCCTTTCAGTATTTTGCTGCAATTGGCAGAAATCAGCTCATTTGGCCTGAAAATGCTTTTAAGCGCATAAAAACTTACACTCTTGATTTCTGGTTAAATAAAAGCTGTTGCAATGATATTTCCATGCTGAACTGAGTTGTTCTGGGTCAAATATGAAGGCAAACCCACTTTCCTTTCAGTATTTTGCTGCAATTGGCAGAAACAAGCATATTTGCTCATTCGGCCTGAAAATGCTTTTAAGCGCATAAAAACTTACACTCTTGATTTCTGGCTAAATAAAAGCTGTTGCAATGATATTTCCATGCTGAACTGAGTTGTTCTGGGTCAAATATGAAGGCAAACCCACTTTCCTTTCAGTATTTTGCTGCAATTGGCAGAAATCAGCTCATTTGGCCTGAAAATGCTTTTAAGCGCATAAAAACTTACTCTCTTGATTTCTGGCTAAATAAAAGCTGTTGCAATGATATTTCCATGCTGAACTGAGTTGTTCTGGGTCAAATATGAAGGCAAACCCACTTTCCTTTCAGTATATTGCTGCAATTGGCAGAAACAAGCATATTTGCTCATTTGGCCTGAAAATGCTTTTAAGCGCATAAAAACTTACACTCTTGATTTCTGGCTAAATAAAAGCTGTTGCAATGATATTTCCATGCTGAACTGAGTTGTTCTGGGTCAAATATGAAGGCAAACCCACTTTCCTTTCAGTATTTTGCTGCAATTGGCAGAAACAAGCATATTTGCTCATTCGGCCTAAAAATGCTTTTAAGCGCATAAAAACTTACACTCTTGATTTCTGGCTAAATAAAAGCTGTTGCAATGATATTTCCATGCTGAACTGAGTTGTTCTGGGTCAAATATGAAGGCAAACCCACTTTCCTTTCAGTATTTTGCTGCAATTGGCAGAAATCAGCTCATTTGGCCTGAAAATGCTTTTAAGCGCATAAAAACTTACTCTCTTGATTTCTGGCTAAATAAAAGCTGTTGCAATGATATTTCCATGCTGAACTGAGTTGTTCTGGGTCAAATATGAAGGCAAACCCACTTTCCTTTCAGTATATTGCTGCAATTGGCAGAAACAACCATATTTGCTCATTTGGCCTGAAAATGCTTTTAAGCGCATAAAAACTTACACTCTTGATTTTTGGCTAAATAAAAGCTGTTGCAATGATATTTCCATGCTGAACTGAGTTGTTCTGGGTCAAATATGAAGGCAAACCCACTTTCCTTTCAGTATATTGCTGCAATTTGCAGAAACAAGCATATTTGCTCATTCGGCCTGAAAATGCTTTTAAGCGCATAAAAACTTACACTCTTGATTTCTGGCTAAATAAAAGCTGTTGCAATGATATTTCCATGCTGAACTGAGTTGTTCTGGGTCAAATATGAAGGCAAACCCACTTTCCTTTCAGTATTTTGCTGCAATTGGCAGAAACAAGCATATTTGCTCATTCGGCCTGAAAATGCTTTTAAGCGCATAAAAACTTACACTCTTGATTTCTGGCTAAATAAAAGCTGTTGCAAGGATATTTCCATGCTGAACTGAGTTGTTCTGGGTCAAATATGAAGGCAAACCCACTTTCCTTTCAGTATTTTGCTGCAATTGGCAGAAACAAGCATATTTGCTCATTCGGCCTGAAAATGCTTTTAAGCGCATAAAAACTTACACTCTTGATTTCTGGCTAAATAAAAGCTGTTGCAATGATATTTCCATGCTGAACTGAGTTGTTCTGGGTCAAATATGAAGGCAAACCCACTTTCCTTTCAGTATTTTGCTGCAATTGGCAGAAACAAGCATATTTGCTCATTCGGCCTGAAAATGCTTTTAAGCGCATAAAAACTTACACTCTTGATTTCTGGCTAAATAAAAGCTGTTGCAATGATATTTCCATGCTGAACTGAGTTGTTCTGGGTCAAATATGAAGGCAAACCCACTTTCCTTTCAGTATTTTGCTGCAATTGGCAGAAATCAGCTCATTTGGCCTGAAAATGCTTTTAAGCGCATAAAAACTTACTCTCTTGATTTTTGGCTAAATAAAAGCTGTTGCAATGATATTTCCATGCTGAACTGAGTTGTTCTGGGTCAAATATGAAGGCAAACCCACTTTCCTTTCAGTATATTGCTGCAATTGGCAGAAACAAGCATATTTGCTCATTTGGCCTGAAAATGCTTTTAAGCGCATAAAAACTTACACTCTTGATTTCTGGCTAAATAAAAGCTGTTGCAATGATATTTCCATGCTGAACTGAGTTGTTCTGGGTCAAATATGAAGGCAAACCCACTTTCCTTTCAGTATATTGCTGCAATTGGCAGAAACAAGCATATTTGCTCATTCGGCCTGAAAATGCTTTTAAGCGCATAAAAACTTACACTCTTGATTTCTGGCTAAATAAAAGCTGTTGCAATGATATTTCCATGCTGAACTGAGTTGTTCTGGGTCAAATATGAAGGCAAACCCACTTTCCTTTCAGTATTTTGCTGCAATTGGCAGAAACAAGCATATTTGCTCATTCGGCCTGAAAATGCTTTTAAGCGCATAAAAACTTACACTCTTGATTTCTGGCTAAATAAAAGCTGTTGCAATGATATTTCCATGCTGAACTGAGTTGTTCTGGGTCAAATATGAAGGCAAACCCACTTTCCTTTCAGTATATTGCTGCAATTTGCAGAAACAAGCATATTTGCTCATTCGGCCTGAAAATGCTTTTAAGCGCATAAAAACTTACACTCTTGATTTCTGGCTAAATAAAAGCTGTTGCAAGGATATTTCCATGCTGAACTGAGTTGTTCTGGGTCAAATATGAAGGCAAACCCACTTTCCTTTCAGTATTTTGCTGCAATTGGCAGAAACAAGCATATTTGCTCATTCGGCCTGAAAATGCTTTTAAGCGCATAAAAACTTACACTCTTGATTTCTGGCTAAATAAAAGCTGTTGCAATGATATTTCCATGCTGAACTGAGTTGTTCTGGGTCAAATATGAAGGCAAACCCACTTTCCTTTCAGTATTTTGCTGCAATTGGCAGAAACAAGCATATTTGCTCATTCGGCCTGAAAATGCTTTTAAGCGCATAAAAACTTACACTCTTGATTTCTGGCTAAATAAAAGCTGTTGCAATGATATTTCCATGCTGAACTGAGTTGTTCTGGGTCAAATATGAAGGCAAACCCACTTTCCTTTCAGTATTTTGCTGCAATTGGCAGAAATCAGCTCATTTGGCCTGAAAATGCTTGTAAGCGCATAAAAACTTACACTCTTGATTTCTGGCTAAATAAAAGCTGTTGCAATGATATTTCCATGCTGAACTGAGTTGTTCTGGGTCAAATATGAAGGCAAACCCACTTTCCTTTCAGTATTTTGCTGCAAATGGCAGAAACAAGCATATTTGCTCATTCGGCCTGAAAATGCTTTTAAGCGCATAAAAACTTACACTTGATTTCTGGCTAAATAAAAGCTGTTGCAATGATATTTCCATGCTGAACTGAGTTGTTCTGGGTCAAATATGAAGGCAAACCCACTTTCCTTTCAGTATTTTGCTGCAATTGGCAGAAACAAGCATATTTGCTCATTCGGCCTAAAAATGCTTTTAAGCGCATAAAAACTTACACTCTTGATTTCTGGCTAAATAAAAGCTGTTGCAATGATATTTCCATGCTGAACTGAGTTGTTCTGGGTCAAATATGAAGGCAAACCCACTTTCCTTTCAGTATTTTGCTGCAATTGGCAGAAACAAGCATATTTGCTCATTCGGCCTGAAAATGCTTTTAAGCGCATAAAAACTTACACTCTTGATTTCTGGCTAAATAAAAGCTGTTGCAATGATATTTCCATGCTGAACTGAGTTGTTCTGGGTCAAATATGAAGGCAAACCCACTTTCCTTTCAGTATTTTGCTGCAATTGGCAGAAACAAGCATATTTGCTCATTCGGCCTGAAAATGCTTTTAAGCGCATAAAAACTTACACTCTTGATTTCTGGCTAAATAAAAGCTGTTGCAAGGATATTTCCATGCTGAACTGAGTTGTTCTGGGTCAAATATGAAGGCAAACCCACTTTCCTTTCAGTATTTTGCTGCAATTGGCAGAAACAAGCATATTTGCTCATTCGGCCTGAAATGCTTTTAAGCGCATAAAAACTTACACTCTTGATTTCTGGCTAAATAAAAGCTGTTGCAATGATATTTCCATGCTGAACTGAGTTGTTCTGGGTCAAATATGAAGGCAAACCCACTTTCCTTTCAGTATTTTGCTGCAATTGGCAGAAACAAGCATATTTGCTCATTCGGCCTGAAAATGCTTTTAAGCGCATAAAAACTTACACTCTTGATTTCTGGCTAAATAAAAGCTGTTGCAATGATATTTCCATGCTGAACTGAGTTGTTCTGGGTCAAATATGAAGGCAAACCCACTTTCCTTTCAGTATTTTGCTGCAATTGGCAGAAATCAGCTCATTTGGCCTGAAAATGCTTTTAAGCGCATAAAAACTTACACTCTTGATTTCTGGCTAAATAAAAGCTGTTGCAATGATATTTCCATGCTGAACTGAGTTGTTCTGGGTCAAATATGAAGGCAAACCCACTTTCCTTTCAGTATTTTGCTGCAATTGGCAGAAACAAGCATATTTGCTCATTCGGCCTGAAAATGCTTTTAAGCGCATAAAAACTTACACTCTTGATTTCTGGCTAAATAAAAGCTGTTGCAATGATATTTCCATGCTGAACTGAGTTGTTCTGGGTCAAATATGAAGGCAAACCCACTTTCCTTTCAGTATTTTGCTGCAATTGGCAGAAATCAGCTCATTTGGCCTGAAAATGCTTTTAAGCGCATAAAAACTTACTCTCTTGATTTCTGGCTAAATAAAAGCTGTTGCAATGATATTTCCATGCTGAACTGAGTTGTTCTGGGTCAAATATGAAGGCAAACCCACTTTCCTTTCAGTATATTGCTGCAATTGGCAGAAACAAGCATATTTGCTCATTTGGCCTGAAAATGCTTTTAAGCGCATAAAAACTTACACTCTTGATTTCTGGCTAAATAAAAGCTGTTGCAATGATATTTCCATGCTGAACTGAGTTGTTCTGGGTCAAATATGAAGGCAAACCCACTTTCCTTTCAGTATTTTGCTGCAATTGGCAGAAACAAGCATATTTGCTCATTCGGCCTGAAATGCTTTTAAGCGCATAAAAACTTACACTCTTGATTTCTGGCTAAATAAAAGCTGTTGCAATGATATTTCCATGCTGAACTGAGTTGTTCTGGGTCAAATATGAAGGCAAACCCACTTTCCTTTCAGTATTTTGCTGCAATTGGCAGAAACAAGCATATTTGCTCATTCGGCCTGAAAATGCTTTTAAGCGCATAAAAACTTACACTCTTGATTTCTGGCTAAATAAAAGCTGTTGCAATGATATTTCCATGCTGAACTGAGTTGTTCTGGGTCAAATATGAAGGCAAACCCACTTTCCTTTCAGTATTTTGCTGCAATTGGCAGAAACAAGCATATTTGCTCATTCGGCCTGAAAATGCTTTTAAGCGCATAAAAACTTACACTCTTGATTTCTGGCTAAATAAAAGCTGTTGCAATGATATTTCCATGCTGAACTGAGTTGTTCTGGGTCAAATATGAAGGCAAACCCACTTTCCTTTCAGTATTTTGCTGCAATTGGCAGAAATCAGCTCATTTGGCCTGAAAATGCTTTTAAGCGCATAAAAACTTACTCTCTTGATTTCTGGCTAAATAAAAGCTGTTGCAATGATATTTCCATGCTGAACTGAGTTGTTCTGGGTCAAATATGAAGGCAAACCCACTTTCCTTTCAGTATTTTGCTGCAATTGGCAGAAATCAGCTCATTTGGCCTGAAAATGCTTGTAAGCGCATAAAAACTTACACTCTTGATTTCTGGCTAAATAAAAGCTGTTGCAATGATATTTCCATGCTGAACTGAGTTGTTCTGGGTCAAATATGAAGGCAAACCCACTTTCCTTTCAGTATTTTGCTGCAATTGGCAGAAACAAGCATATTTGCTCATTCGGCCTGAAAATGCTTTTAAGCGCATAAAAACTTACACTCTTGATTTCTGGCTAAATAAAAGCTGTTGCAATGATATTTCCATGCTGAACTGAGTTGTTCTGGGTCAAATATGAAGGCAAACCCACTTTCCTTTCAGTATATTGCTGCAATTGGCAGAAACAAGCATATTTGCTCATTTGGCCTGAAAATGCTTTTAAGCGCATAAAAACTTACACTTGATTTCTGGCTAAATAAAAGCTGTTGCAATGATATTTCCATGCTGAACTGAGTTGTTCTGGGTCAAATATGAAGGCAAACCCACTTTCCTTTCAGTATTTTGCTGCAATTGGCAGAAACAAGCATATTTGCTCATTCGGCCTAAAAATGCTTTTAAGCGCATAAAAACTTACACTCTTGATTTCTGGCTAAATAAAAGCTGTTGCAATGATATTTCCATGCTGAACTGAGTTGTTCTGGGTCAAATATGAAGGCAAACCCACTTTCCTTTCAGTATTTTGCTGCAATTGGCAGAAACAAGCATATTTGCTCATTCGGCCTGAAATGCTTTTAAGCGCATAAAAACTTACACTCTTGATTTCTGGCTAAATAAAAGCTGTTGCAATGATATTTCCATGCTGAACTGAGTTGTTCTGGGTCAAATATGAAGGCAAACCCACTTTCCTTTCAGTATTTTGCTGCAATTGGCAGAAACAAGCATATTTGCTCATTCGGCCTGAAAATGCTTTTAAGCGCATAAAAACTTACACTCTTGATTTCTGGCTAAATAAAAGCTGTTGCAATGATATTTCCATGCTGAACTGAGTTGTTCTGGGTCAAATATGAAGGCAAACCCACTTTCCTTTCAGTATTTTGCTGCAATTGGCAGAAACAAGCATATTTGCTCATTCGGCCTGAAAATGCTTTTAAGCGCATAAAAACTTACACTCTTGATTTCTGGCTAAATAAAAGCTGTTGCAATGATATTTCCATGCTGAACTGAGTTGTTCTGGGTCAAATATGAAGGCAAACCCACTTTCCTTTCAGTATTTTGCTGCAATTGGCAGAAATCAGCTCATTTGGCCTGAAAATGCTTTTAAGCGCATAAAAACTTACTCTCTTGATTTCTGGCTAAATAAAAGCTGTTGCAATGATATTTCCATGCTGAACTGAGTTGTTCTGGGTCAAATATGAAGGCAAACCCACTTTCCTTTCAGTATTTTGCTGCAATTGGCAGAAATCAGCTCATTTGGCCTGAAAATGCTTGTAAGCGCATAAAAACTTACACTCTTGATTTCTGGCTAAATAAAAGCTGTTGCAATGATATTTCCATGCTGAACTGAGTTGTTCTGGGTCAAATATGAAGGCAAACCCACTTTCCTTTCAGTATTTTGCTGCAATTGGCAGAAACAAGCATATTTGCTCATTCGGCCTGAAAATGCTTTTAAGCGCATAAAAACTTACACTCTTGATTTCTGGCTAAATAAAAGCTGTTGCAATGATATTTCCATGCTGAACTGAGTTGTTCTGGGTCAAATATGAAGGCAAACCCACTTTCCTTTCAGTATATTGCTGCAATTGGCAGAAACAAGCATATTTGCTCATTTGGCCTGAAAATGCTTTTAAGCGCATAAAAACTTACACTTGATTTCTGGCTAAATAAAAGCTGTTGCAATGATATTTCCATGCTGAACTGAGTTGTTCTGGGTCAAATATGAAGGCAAACCCACTTTCCTTTCAGTATTTTGCTGCAATTGGCAGAAACAAGCATATTTGCTCATTCGGCCTAAAAATGCTTTTAAGCGCATAAAAACTTACACTCTTGATTTCTGGCTAAATAAAAGCTGTTGCAATGATATTTCCATGCTGAACTGAGTTGTTCTGGGTCAAATATGAAGGCAAACCCACTTTCCTTTCAGTATTTTGCTGCAATTGGCAGAAACAAGCATATTTGCTCATTCGGCCTGAAAATGCTTTTAAGCGCATAAAAACTTACACTCTTGATTTCTGGCTAAATAAAAGCTGTTGCAATGATATTTCCATGCTGAACTGAGTTGTTCTGGGTCAAATATGAAGGCAAACCCACTTTCCTTTCAGTATTTTGCTGCAATTGGCAGAAATCAGCTCATTTGGCCTGAAAATGCTTTTAAGCGCATAAAAACTTACACTCTTGATTTCTGGCTAAATAAAAGCTGTTGCAATGATATTTCCATGCTGAACTGAGTTGTTCTGGGTCAAATATGAAGGCAAACCCACTTTCCTTTCAGTATTTTGCTGCAATTGGCAGAAACAAGCATATTTGCTCATTCGGCCTGAAAATGCTTTTAAGCGCATAAAAACTTACACTCTTGATTTCTGGCTAAATAAAAGCTGTTGCAATGATATTTCCATGCTGAACTGAGTTGTTCTGGGTCAAATATGAAGGCAAACCCACTTTCCTTTCAGTATTTTGCTGCAATTGGCAGAAACCAGCATATTTGCTCATTCGGCCTGAAAATGCTTTTAAGCGCATAAAAACTTACACTCTTGATTTCTGGCTAAATAAAAGCTGTTGCAATGATATTTCCATGCTGAACTGAGTTGTTCTGGGTCAAATATGAAGGCAAACCCACTTTCCTTTCAGTATTTTGCTGCAATTGGCAGAAACAAGCATATTTGCTCATTCGGCCTGAAAATGCTTTTAAGCGCATAAAAACTTACACTCTTGATTTCTGGCTAAATAAAAGCTGTTGCAATGATATTTCCATGCTGAACTGAGTTGTTCTGGGTCAAATATGAAGGCAAACCCACTTTCCTTTCAGTATTTTGCTGCAATTGGCAGAAACAAGCATATTTGCTCATTCGGCCTGAAAATGATTTTAAGCGCATAAAAACTTACACTCTTGATTTCTGGCTAAATAAAAGCTGTTGCAATGATATTTCCATGCTGAACTGAGTTGTTCTGGGTCAAATATGAAGGCAAACCCACTTTCCTTTCAGTATTTTGCTGCAATTGGCAGAAACAAGCATATTTGCTCATTCGGCCTGAAAATGCTTTTAAGCGCATAAAAACTTACACTCTTGATTTCTGGCTAAATAAAAGCTGTTGCAATGATATTTCCATGCTGAACTGAGTTGTTCTGGGTCAAATATGAAGGCAAACCCACTTTCCTTTCAGTATTTTGCTGCAATTGGCAGAAATCAGCTCATTTGGCCTGAAAATGCTTTTAAGCGCATAAAAACTTACTCTCTTGATTTCTGGCTAAATAAAAGCTGTTGCAATGATATTTCCATGCTGAACTGAGTTGTTCTGGGTCAAATATGAAGGCAAACCCACTTTCCTTTCAGTATATTGCTGCAATTGGCAGAAACAAGCATATTTGCTCATTTGGCCTGAAAATGCTTTTAAGCGCATAAAAACTTACACTCTTGATTTCTGGCTAAATAAAAGCTGTTGCAATGATATTTCCATGCTGAACTGAGTTGTTCTGGGTCAAATATGAAGGCAAACCCACTTTCCTTTCAGTATTTTGCTGCAATTGGCAGAAACAAGCATATTTGCTCATTCGGCCTGAAATGCTTTTAAGCGCATAAAAACTTACACTCTTGATTTCTGGCTAAATAAAAGCTGTTGCAATGATATTTCCATGCTGAACTGAGTTGTTCTGGGTCAAATATGAAGGCAAACCCACTTTCCTTTCAGTATTTTGCTGCAATTGGCAGAAACAAGCATATTTGCTCATTCGGCCTGAAAATGCTTTTAAGCGCATAAAAACTTACACTCTTGATTTCTGGCTAAATAAAAGCTGTTGCAATGATATTTCCATGCTGAACTGAGTTGTTCTGGGTCAAATATGAAGGCAAACCCACTTTCCTTTCAGTATTTTGCTGCAATTGGCAGAAACAAGCATATTTGCTCATTCGGCCTGAAAATGCTTTTAAGCGCATAAAAACTTACACTCTTGATTTCTGGCTAAATAAAAGCTGTTGCAATGATATTTCCATGCTGAACTGAGTTGTTCTGGGTCAAATATGAAGCCAAACCCACTTTCCTTTCAGTATTTTGCTGCAATTGGCAGAAACAAGCATATTTGCTCATTCGGCCTGAAAATGCTTTTAAGCGCATAAAAACTTACACTCTTGATTTCTGGCTAAATAAAAGCTGTTGCAATGATATTTCCATGCTGAACTGAGTTGTTCTGGGTCAAATATGAAGGCAAACCCACTTTCCTTTCAGTATTTTGCTGCAATTGGCAGAAACAAGCATATTTGCTCATTCGGCCTGAAAATGCTTTTAAGCGCATAAAAACTTACACTCTTGATTTCTGGCTAAATAAAAGCTGTTGCAATGATATTTCCATGCTGAACTGAGTTGTTCTGGGTCAAATATGAAGGCAAACCCACTTTCCTTTCAGTATTTTGCTGCAATTGGCAGAAACAAGCATATTTGCTCATTCGGCCTGAAAATGCTTTTAAGCGCATAAAAACTTACACTCTTGATTTCTGGCTAAATAAAAGCTGTTGCAATGATATTTCCATGCTGAACTGAGTTGTTCTGGGTCAAATATGAAGGCAAACCCACTTTCCTTTCAGTATTTTGCTGCAATTGGCAGAAATCAGCTCATTTGGCCTGAAAATGCTTTTAAGCGCATAAAAACTTACACTCTTGATTTCTGGCTAAATAAAAGCTGTTGCAATGATATTTCCATGCTGAACTGAGTTGTTCTGGGTCAAATATGAAGGCAAACCCACTTTCCTTTCAGTATTTTGCTGCAATTGGCAGAAACAAGCATATTTGCTCATTCGGCCTGAAAATGCTTTTAAGCGCATAAAAACTTACACTCTTGATTTCTGGCTAAATAAAAGCTGTTGCAAGGATATTTCCATGCTGAACTGAGTTGTTCTGGGTCAAATATGAAGGCAAACCCACTTTCCTTTCAGTATTTTGCTGCAATTGGCAGAAACAAGCATATTTGCTCATTTGGCCTGAAAATGCTTTTAAGCGCATAAAAACTTACACTCTTGATTTCTGGCTAAATAAAAGCTGTTGCAATGATATTTCCATGCTGAACTGAGTTGTTCTGGGTCAAATATGAAGGCAAACCCACTTTCCTTTCAGTATTTTGCTGCAATTGGCAGAAACAAGCATATTTGCTCATTCGGCCTGAAATGCTTTTAAGCGCATAAAAACTTACACTCTTGATTTCTGGCTAAATAAAAGCTGTTGCAATGATATTTCCATGCTGAACTGAGTTGTTCTGGGTCAAATATGAAGGCAAACCCACTTTCCTTTCAGTATTTTGCTGCAATTGGCAGAAACAAGCATATTTGCTCATTCGGCCTGAAAATGCTTTTAAGCGCATAAAAACTTACACTCTTGATTTCTGGCTAAATAAAAGCTGTTGCAATGATATTTCCATGCTGAACTGAGTTGTTCTGGGTCAAATATGAAGGCAAACCCACTTTCCTTTCAGTATTTTGCTGCAATTGGCAGAAACAAGCATATTTGCTCATTCGGCCTGAAAATGCTTTTAAGCGCATAAAAACTTACACTCTTGATTTCTGGCTAAATAAAAGCTGTTGCAATGATATTTCCATGCTGAACTGAGTTGTTCTGGGTCAAATATGAAGCCAAACCCACTTTCCTTTCAGTATTTTGCTGCAATTGGCAGAAACAAGCATATTTGCTCATTCGGCCTGAAAATGCTTTTAAGCGCATAAAAACTTACACTCTTGATTTCTGGCTAAATAAAAGCTGTTGCAATGATATTTCCATGCTGAACTGAGTTGTTCTGGGTCAAATATGAAGGCAAACCCACTTTCCTTTCAGTATTTTGCTGCAATTGGCAGAAACAAGCATATTTGCTCATTCGGCCTGAAAATGCTTTTAAGCGCATAAAAACTTACACTCTTGATTTCTGGCTAAATAAAAGCTGTTGCAATGATATTTCCATGCTGAACTGAGTTGTTCTGGGTCAAATATGAAGGCAAACCCACTTTCCTTTCAGTATTTTGCTGCAATTGGCAGAAACAAGCATATTTGCTCATTCGGCCTGAAAATGCTTTTAAGCGCATAAAAACTTACACTCTTGATTTCTGGCTAAATAAAAGCTGTTGCAATGATATTTCCATGCTGAACTGAGTTGTTCTGGGTCAAATATGAAGGCAAACCCACTTTCCTTTCAGTATTTTGCTGCAATTGGCAGAAATCAGCTCATTTGGCCTGAAAATGCTTTTAAGCGCATAAAAACTTACACTCTTGATTTCTGGCTAAATAAAAGCTGTTGCAATGATATTTCCATGCTGAACTGAGTTGTTCTGGGTCAAATATGAAGGCAAACCCACTTTCCTTTCAGTATTTTGCTGCAATTGGCAGAAACAAGCATATTTGCTCATTCGGCCTGAAAATGCTTTTAAGCGCATAAAAACTTACACTCTTGATTTCTGGCTAAATAAAAGCTGTTGCAATGATATTTCCATGCTGAACTGAGTTGTTCTGGGTCAAATATGAAGGCAAACCCACTTTCCTTTCAGTATTTTGCTGCAATTGGCAGAAACAAGCATATTTGCTCATTCGGCCTGAAAATGCTTTTAAGCGCATAAAAACTTACACTCTTGATTTCTGGCTAAATAAAAGCTGTTGCAATGATATTTCCATGCTGAACTGAGTTGTTCTGGGTCAAATATGAAGGCAAACCCACTTTCCTTTCAGTATTTTGCTGCAATTGGCAGAAATCAGCTCATTTGGCCTGAAAATGCTTTTAAGCGCATAAAAACTTACTCTCTTGATTTCTGGCTAAATAAAAGCTGTTGCAATGATATTTCCATGCTGAACTGAGTTGTTCTGGGTCAAATATGAAGGCAAACCCACTTTCCTTTCAGTATATTGCTGCAATTGGCAGAAACAAGCATATTTGCTCATTTGGCCTGAAAATGCTTTTAAGCGCATAAAAACTTACACTCTTGATTTCTGGCTAAATAAAAGCTGTTGCAATGATATTTCCATGCTGAACTGAGTTGTTCTGGGTCAAATATGAAGGCAAACCCACTTTCCTTTCAGTATATTGCTGCAATTTGCAGAAACAAGCATATTTGCTCATTCGGCCTGAAAATGCTTTTAAGCGCATAAAAACTTACACTCTTGATTTCTGGCTAAATAAAAGCTGTTGCAATGATATTTCCATGCTGAACTGAGTTGTTCTGGGTCAAATATGAAGGCAAACCCACTTTCCTTTCAGTATTTTGCTGCAATTGGCAGAAACAAGCATATTTGCTCATTCGGCCTGAAAATGCTTTTAAGCGCATAAAAACTTACACTCTTGATTTCTGGCTAAATAAAAGCTGTTGCAATGATATTTCCATGCTGAACTGAGTTGTTCTGGGTCAAATATGAAGGCAAACCCACTTTCCTTTCAGTATTTTGCTGCAATTGGCAGAAACAAGCATATTTGCTCATTCGGCCTGAAAATGCTTTTAAGCGCATAAAAACTTACACTCTTGATTTCTGGCTAAATAAAAGCTGTTGCAATGATATTTCCATGCTGAACTGAGTTGTTCTGGGTCAAATATGAAGGCAAACCCACTTTCCTTTCAGTATTTTGCTGCAATTGGCAGAAACAAGCATATTTGCTCATTCGGCCTGAAAATGCTTTTAAGCGCATAAAAACTTACACTCTTGATTTCTGGCTGAATAAAAGCTGTTGCAATGATATTTCCATGCTGAACTGAGTTGTTCTGGGTCAAATATGAAGGCAAACCCACTTTCCTTTCAGTATTTTGCTGCAATTGGCAGAAACAAGCATATTTGCTCATTCGGCCTGAAAATGCTTTTAAGCGCATAAAAACTTACACTCTTGATTTCTGGCTAAATAAAAGCTGTTGCAATGATATTTCCATGCTGAACTGAGTTGTTCTGGGTCAAATATGAAGGCAAACCCACTTTCCTTTCAGTATTTTGCTGCAATTGGCAGAAACAAGCATATTTGCTCATTCGGCCTGAAAATGCTTTTAAGCGCATAAAAACTTACACTCTTGATTTCTGGCTAAATAAAAGCTGTTGCAATGATATTTCCATGCTGAACTGAGTTGTTCTGGGTCAAATATGAAGGCAAACCCACTTTCCTTTCAGTATTTTGCTGCAATTGGCAGAAATCAGCTCATTTGGCCTGAAAATGCTTTTAAGCGCATAAAAACTTACTCTCTTGATTTCTGGCTAAATAAAAGCTGTTGCAATGATATTTCCATGCTGAACTGAGTTGTTCTGGGTCAAATATGAAGGCAAACCCACTTTCCTTTCAGTATATTGCTGCAATTGGCAGAAACAAGCATATTTGCTCATTTGGCCTGAAAATGCTTTTAAGCGCATAAAAACTTACACTCTTGATTTCTGGCTAAATAAAAGCTGTTGCAATGATATTTCCATGCTGAACTGAGTTGTTCTGGGTCAAATATGAAGGCAAACCCACTTTCCTTTCAGTATATTGCTGCAATTGGCAGAAACAAGCATATTTGCTCATTTGGCCTGAAAATGCTTTTAAGCGCATAAAAACTTACACTCTTGATTTCTGGCTAAATAAAAGCTGTTGCAATGATATTTCCATGCTGAACTGAGTTGTTCTGGGTCAAATATGAAGGCAAACCCACTTTCCTTTCAGTATATTGCTGCAATTTGCAGAAACAAGCATATTTGCTCATTCGGCCTGAAAATGCTTTTAAGCGCATAAAAACTTACACTCTTGATTTCTGGCTAAATAAAAGCTGTTGCAATGATATTTCCATGCTGAACTGAGTTGTTCTGGGTCAAATATGAAGGCAAACCCACTTTCCTTTCAGTATTTTGCTGCAATTGGCAGAAATCAGCTCATTTGGCCTGAAAATGCTTGTAATCGCATAAAAACTTACACTCTTGATTTCTGGCTAAATAAAAGCTGTTGCAATGATATTTCCATGCTGAACTGAGTTGTTCTGGGTCAAATATGAAGGCAAACCCACTTTCCTTTCAGTATTTTGCTGCAATTGGCAGAAATCAGCTCATTTGGCCTGAAAATGCTTGTAAGCGCATAAAAACTTACACTCTTGATTTCTGGCTAAATAAAAGCTGTTGCAATGATATTTCCATGCTGAACTGAGTTGTTCTGGGTCAAATATGAAGGCAAACCCACTTTCCTTTCAGTATTTTGCTGCAATTGGCAGAAACAAGCATATTTGCTCATTCGGCCTGAAAATGCTTTTAAGCGCATAAAAACTTACACTCTTGATTTCTGGCTAAATAAAAGCTGTTGCAATGATATTTCCATGCTGAACTGAGTTGTTCTGGGTCAAATATGAAGGCAAACCCACTTTCCTTTCAGTATATTGCTGCAATTGGCAGAAACAAGCATATTTGCTCATTTGGCCTGAAAATGCTTTTAAGCGCATAAAAACTTACACGTGATTTCTGGCTAAATAAAAGCTGTTGCAATGAAATTTCCATGCTGAACTGAGTTGTTCTGGGTCAAATATGAAGGCAAACCCACTTTCCTTTCAGTATTTTGCTGCAATTGGCAGAAACAAGCATATTTGCTCATTCGGCCTGAAAATGCTTTTAAGCGCATAAAAACTTACACTCTTGATTTCTGGCTAAATAAAAGCTGTTGCAATGATATTTCCATGCTGAACTGAGTTGTTCTGGGTCAAATATGAAGGCAAACCCACTTTCCTTTCAGTATTTTGCTGCAATTGGCAGAAACAAGCATATTTGCTCATTCGGCCTGAAAATGCTTTTAAGCGCATAAAAACTTACACTCTTGATTTCTGGCTAAATAAAAGCTGTTGCAATGATATTTCCATGCTGAACTGAGTTGTTCTGGGTCAAATATGAAGGCAAACCCACTTTCCTTTCAGTATTTTGCTGCAATTGGCAGAAATCAGCTCATTTGGCCTGAAAATGCTTTTAAGCGCATAAAAACTTACACTCTTGATTTCTGGCTAAATAAAAGCTGTTGCAATGATATTTCCATGCTGAACTGAGTTGTTCTGGGTCAAATATGAAGGCAAACCCACTTTCCTTTCAGTATTTTGCTGCAATTGGCAGAAACAAGCATATTTGCTCATTCGGCCTGAAAATGCTTTTAAGCGCATAAAAACTTACACTCTTGATTTCTGGCTAAATAAAAGCTGTTGCAATGATATTTCCATGCTGAACTGAGTTGTTCTGGGTCAAATATGAAGGCAAACCCACTTTCCTTTCAGTATTTTGCTGCAATTGGCAGAAACAAGCATATTTGCTCATTCGGCCTGAAAATGCTTTTAAGCGCATAAAAACTTACACTCTTGATTTCTGGCTAAATAAAAGCTGTTGCAAGGATATTTCCATGCTGAACTGAGTTGTTCTGGGTCAAATATGAAGGCAAACCCACTTTCCTTTCAGTATTTTGCTGCAATTGGCAGAAACAAGCATATTTGCTCATTCGGCCTGAAAATGCTTTTAAGCGCATAAAAACTTACACTCTTGATTTCTGGCTAAATAAAAGCTGTTGCAATGATATTTCCATGGTGAACTGAGTTGTTCTGGGTCAAATATGAAGGCAAACCCACTTTCCTTTCAGTATTTTGCTGCAATTGGCAGAAATCAGCTCATTTGGCCTGAAAATGCTTTTAAGCGCATAAAAACTTACACTCTTGATTTCTGGCTAAATAAAAGCTGTTGCAATGATATTTCCATGCTGAACTGAGTTGTTCTGGGTCAAATATGAAGGCAAACCCACTTTCCTTTCAGTATTTTGCTGCAATTGGCAGAAACAAGCATATTTGCTCATTCGGCCTGAAAATGCTTTTAAGCGCATAAAAACTTACACTCTTGATTTCTGGCTAAATAAAAGCTGTTGCAATGATATTTCCATGCTGAACTGAGTTGTTCTGGGTCAAATATGAAGGCAAACCCACTTTCCTTTCAGTATTTTGCTGCAATTGGCAGAAATCAGCTCATTTGGCCTGAAAATGCTTTTAAGCGCATAAAAACTTACTCTCTTGATTTCTGGCTAAATAAAAGCTGTTGCAATGATATTTCCATGCTGAACTGAGTTGTTCTGGGTCAAATATGAAGGCAAACCCACTTTCCTTTCAGTATATTGCTGCAATTGGCAGAAACAAGCATATTTGCTCATTTGGCCTGAAAATGCTTTTAAGCGCATAAAAACTTACACTCTTGATTTCTGGCTAAATAAAAGCTGTTGCAATGATATTTCCATGCTGAACTGAGTTGTTCTGGGTCAAATATGAAGGCAAACCCACTTTCCTTTCAGTATATTGCTGCAATTTGCAGAAACAAGCATAATTGCTCATTCGGCCTGAAAATGCTTTTAAGCGCATAAAAACTTACACTCTTGATTTCTGGCTAAATAAAAGCTGTTGCAATGATATTTCCATGCTGAACTGAGTTGTTCTGGGTCAAATATGAAGGCAAACCCACTTTCCTTTCAGTATTTTGCTGCAATTGGCAGAAACAAGCATATTTGCTCATTCGGCCTGAAAATGCTTTTAAGCGCATAAAAACTTACACTCTTGATTTCTGGCTAAATAAAAGCTGTTGCAATGATATTTCCATGCTGAACTGAGTTGTTCTGGGTCAAATATGAAGGCAAACCCACTTTCCTTTCAGTATTTTGCTGCAATTGGCAGAAACAAGCATATTTGCTCATTCGGCCTGAAAATGCTTTTAAGCGCATAAAAACTTACACTCTTGATTTCTGGCTAAATAAAAGCTGTTGCAATGATATTTCCATGCTGAACTGAGTTGTTCTGGGTCAAATATGAAGGCAAACCCACTTTCCTTTCAGTATTTTGCTGCAATTGGCAGAAACAAGCATATTTGCTCATTCGGCCTGAAAATGCTTTTAAGCGCATAAAAACTTACACTCTTGATTTCTGGCTAAATAAAAGCTGTTGCAATGATATTTCCATGCTGAACTGAGTTGTTCTGGGTCAAATATGAAGGCAAACCCACTTTCCTTTCAGTATTTTGCTGCAATTGGCAGAAACAAGCATATTTGCTCATTCGGCCTGAAAATGCTTTTAAGCGCATAAAAACTTACACTCTTGATTTCTGGCTAAATAAAAGCTGTTGCAATGATATTTCCATGCTGAACTGAGTTGTTCTGGGTCAAATATGAAGGCAAACCCACTTTCCTTTCAGTATTTTGCTGCAATTGGCAGAAACAAGCATATTTGCTCATTCGGCCTGAAAATGCTTTTAAGCGCATAAAAACTTACACTCTTGATTTCTGGCTAAATAAAAGCTGTTGCAATGATATTTCCATGCTGAACTGAGTTGTTCTGGGTCAAATATGAAGGCAAACCCACTTTCCTTTCAGTATTTTGCTGCAATTGGCAGAAATCAGCTCATTTGGCCTGAAAATGCTTTTAAGCGCATAAAAACTTACTCTCTTGATTTCTGGCTAAATAAAAGCTGTTGCAATGATATTTCCATGCTGAACTGAGTTGTTCTGGGTCAAATATGAAGGCAAACCCACTTTCCTTTCAGTATATTGCTGCAATTGGCAGAAACAAGCATATTTGCTCATTTGGCCTGAAAATGCTTTTAAGCGCATAAAAACTTACACTCTTGATTTCTGGCTAAATAAAAGCTGTTGCAATGATATTTCCATGCTGAACTGAGTTGTTCTGGGTCAAATATGAAGGCAAACCCACTTTCCTTTCAGTATATTGCTGCAATTGGCAGAAACAAGCATATTTGCTCATTCGGCCTGAAAATGCTTTTAAGCGCATAAAAACTTACACTCTTGATTTCTGGCTAAATAAAAGCTGTTGCAAGGATATTTCCATGCTGAACTGAGTTGTTCTGGGTGAAATATGAAGGCAAACCCACTTTCCTTTCAGTATTTTGCTGCAATTGGCAGAAATCAGCTCATTTGGCCTGAAAATGCTTTTAAGCGCATAAAAACTTACACTCTTGATTTCTGGCTAAATAAAAGCTGTTGCAATGATATTTCCATGCTGAACTGAGTTGTTCTGGGTCAAATATGAAGGCAAACCCACTTTCCTTTCAGTATTTTGCTGCAATTGGCAGAAATCAGCTCATTTGGCCTGAAAATGCTTGTAAGCGCATAAAAACTTACACTCTTGATTTCTGGCTAAATAAAAGCTGTTGCAATGATATTTCCATGCTGAACTGAGTTGTTCTGGGTCAAATATGAAGGCAAACCCACTTTCCTTTCAGTATTTTGCTGCAATTGGCAGAAATCAGCTCATTTGGCCTGAAAATGCTTGTAAGCGCATAAAAACTTACACTCTTGATTTCTGGCTAAATAAAAGCTGTTGCAATGATATTTCCATGCTGAACTGAGTTGTTCTGGGTCAAATATGAAGGCAAACCCACTTTCCTTTCAGTATTTTGCTGCAATTGGCAGAAACAAGCATATTTGCTCATTCGGCCTGAAAATGCTTTTAAGCGCATAAAAACTTACACTCTTGATTTCTGGCTAAATAAAAGCTGTTGCAATGATATTTCCATGCTGAACTGAGTTGTTCTGGGTCAAATATGAAGGCAAACCCACTTTCCTTTCAGTATATTGCTGCAATTGGCAGAAACAAGCATATTTGCTCATTTGGCCTGAAAATGCTTTTAAGCGCATAAAAACTTACACTTGATTTCTGGCTAAATAAAAGCTGTTGCAATGATATTTCCATGCTGAACTGAGTTGTTCTGGGTCAAATATGAAGGCAAACCCACTTTCCTTTCAGTATTTTGCTGCAATTGGCAGAAACAAGCATATTTGCTCATTCGGCCTGAAAATGCTTTTAAGCGCATAAAAACTTACACTCTTGATTTCTGGCTAAATAAAAGCTGTTGCAATGATATTTCCATGCTGAACTGAGTTGTTCTGGGTCAAATATGAAGGCAAACCCACTTTCCTTTCAGTATTTTGCTGCAATTGGCAGAAACAAGCATATTTGCTCATTCGGCCTGAAAATGCTTTTAAGCGCATAAAAACTTACACTCTTGATTTCTGGCTAAATAAAAGCTGTTGCAATGATATTTCCATGCTGAACTGAGTTGTTCTGGGTCAAATATGAAGGCAAACCCACTTTCCTTTCAGTATTTTGCTGCAATTGGCAGAAATCAGCTCATTTGGCCTGAAAATGCTTTTAAGCGCATAAAAACTTACACTCTTGATTTCTGGCTAAATAAAAGCTGTTGCAATGATATTTCCATGCTGAACTGAGTTGTTCTGGGTCAAATATGAAGGCAAACCCACTTTCCTTTCAGTATTTTGCTGCAATTGGCAGAAACAAGCATATTTGCTCATTCGGCCTGAAAATGCTTTTAAGCGCATAAAAACTTACACTCTTGATTTCTGGCTAAATAAAAGCTGTTGCAATGATATTTCCATGCTGAACTGAGTTGTTCTGGGTCAAATATGAAGGCAAACCCACTTTCCTTTCAGTATTTTGCTGCAATTGGCAGAAACAAGCATATTTGCTCATTCGGCCTGAAAATGCTTTTAAGCGCATAAAAACTTACACTCTTGATTTCTGGCTAAATAAAAGCTGTTGCAAGGATATTTCCATGCTGAACTGAGTTGTTCTGGGTCAAATATGAAGGCAAACCCACTTTCCTTTCAGTATTTTGCTGCAATTGGCAGAAACAAGCATATTTGCTCATTCGGCCTGAAAATGCTTTTAAGCGCATAAAAACTTACACTCTTGATTTCTGGCTAAATAAAAGCTGTTGCAATGATATTTCCATGGTGAACTGAGTTGTTCTGGGTCAAATATGAAGGCAAACCCACTTTCCTTTCAGTATTTTGCTGCAATTGGCAGAAATCAGCTCATTTGGCCTGAAAATGCTTTTAAGCGCATAAAAACTTACACTCTTGATTTCTGGCTAAATAAAAGCTGTTGCAATGATATTTCCATGCTGAACTGAGTTGTTCTGGGTCAAATATGAAGGCAAACCCACTTTCCTTTCAGTATTTTGCTGCAATTGGCAGAAACAAGCATATTTGCTCATTCGGCCTGAAAATGCTTTTAAGCGCATAAAAACTTACACTCTTGATTTCTGGCTAAATAAAAGCTGTTGCAATGATATTTCCATGCTGAACTGAGTTGTTCTGGGTCAAATATGAAGGCAAACCCACTTTCCTTTCAGTATTTTGCTGCAATTGGCAGAAATCAGCTCATTTGGCCTGAAAATGCTTTTAAGCGCATAAAAACTTACACTCTTGATTTCTGGCTAAATAAAAGCTGTTGCAATGATATTTCCATGCTGAACTGAGTTGTTCTGGGTCAAATATGAAGGCAAACCCACTTTCCTTTCAGTATTTTGCTGCAATTGGCAGAAACAAGCATATTTGCTCATTCGGCCTGAAAATGCTTTTAAGCGCATAAAAACTTACACTCTTGATTTTTGGCTAAATAAAAGCTGTTGCAAGGATATTTCCATGCTGAACTGAGTTGTTCTGGGTCAAATATGAAGGCAAACCCACTTTCCTTTCAGTATTTTGCTGCAATTGGCAGAAACAAGCATATTTGCTCATTCGGCCTGAAAATGCTTTTAAGCGCATAAAAACTTACACTCTTGATTTCTGGCTAAATAAAAGCTGTTGCAAGGATATTTCCATGCTGAACTGAGTTGTTCTGGGTCAAATATGAAGGCAAACCCACTTTCCTTTCAGTATTTTGCTGCAATTGGCAGAAACAAGCATATTTGCTCATTCGGCCTGAAAATGCTTTTAAGCGCATAAAAACTTACACTCTTGATTTCTGGCTAAATAAAAGCTGTTGCAATGATATTTCCATGCTGAACTGAGTTGTTCTGGGTCAAATATGAAGGCAAACCCACTTTCCTTTCAGTATTTTCTGCAATTGGCAGAAACAAGCATATTTGCTCATTCGGCCTGAAAATGCTTTTAAGCGCATAAAAACTTACACTCTTGATTTCTGGCTAAATAAAAGCTGTTGCAATGATATTTCCATGCTGAACTGAGTTGTTCTGGGTCAAATATGAAGGCAAACCCACTTTCCTTTCAGTATTTTGCTGCAATTGGCAGAAACAAGCATATTTGCTCATTCGGCCTGAAAATGCTTTTAAGCGCATAAAAACTTACACTCTTGATTTCTGGCTAAATAAAAGCTGTTGCAATGATATTTCCATGCTGAACTGAGTTGTTCTGGGTCAAATATGAAGGCAAACCCACTTTCCTTTCAGTATTTTGCTGCAATTGGCAGAAATCAGCTCATTTGGCCTGAAAATGCTTTTAAGCGCATAAAAACTTACACTCTTGATTTCTGGCTAAATAAAAGCTGTTGCAATGATATTTCCATGCTGAACTGAGTTGTTCTGGGTCAAATATGAAGGCAAACCCACTTTCCTTTCAGTATTTTGCTGCAATTGGCAGAAACAAGCATATTTGCTCATTCGGCCTGAAAATGCTTTTAAGCGCATAAAAACTTACACTCTTGATTTCTGGCTAAATAAAAGCTGTTGCAATGATATTTCCATGCTGAACTGAGTTGTTCTGGGTCAAATATGAAGGCAAACCCACTTTCCTTTCAGTATTTTGCTGCAATTGGCAGAAATCAGCTCATTTGGCCTGAAAATGCTTTTAAGCGCATAAAAACTTACTCTCTTGATTTCTGGCTAAATAAAAGCTGTTGCAATGATATTTCCATGCTGAACTGAGTTGTTCTGGGTCAAATATGAAGGCAAACCCACTTTCCTTTCAGTATATTGCTGCAATTGGCAGAAACAAGCATATTTGCTCATTTGGCCTGAAAATGCTTTTAAGCGCATAAAAACTTACACTCTTGATTTCTGGCTAAATAAAAGCTGTTGCAATGATATTTCCATGCTGAACTGAGTTGTTCTGGGTCAAATATGAAGGCAAACCCACTTTCCTTTCAGTATTTTGCTGCAATTGGCAGAAATCAGCTCATTTGGCCTGAAAATGCTTTTAAGCGCATAAAAACTTACTCTCTTGATTTCTGGCTAAATAAAAGCTGTTGCAATGATATTTCCATGCTGAACTGAGTTGTTCTGGGTCAAATATGAAGGCAAACCCACTTTCCTTTCAGTATATTGCTGCAATTGGCAGAAACAAGCATATTTGCTCATTTGGCCTGAAAATGCTTTTAAGCGCATAAAAACTTACACTCTTGATTTCTGGCTAAATAAAAGCTGTTGCAATGATATTTCCATGCTGAACTGAGTTGTTCTGGGTCAAATATGAAGGCAAACCCACTTTCCTTTCAGTATATTGCTGCAATTTGCAGAAACAAGCATAATTGCTCATTCGGCCTGAAAATGCTTTTAAGCGCATAAAAACTTACACTCTTGATTTCTGGCTAAATAAAAGCTGTTGCAATGATATTTCCATGCTGAACTGAGTTGTTCTGGGTCAAATATGAAGGCAAACCCACTTTCCTTTCAGTATTTTGCTGCAATTGGCAGAAACAAGCATATTTGCTCATTCGGCCTGAAAATGCTTTTAAGCGCATAAAAACTTACACTCTTGATTTCTGGCTAAATAAAAGCTGTTGCAATGATATTTCCATGCTGAACTGAGTTGTTCTGGGTCAAATATGAAGGCAAACCCACTTTCCTTTCAGTATTTTGCTGCAATTGGCAGAAACAAGCATATTTGCTCATTCGGCCTGAAAATGCTTTTAAGCGCATAAAAACTTACACTCTTGATTTCTGGCTAAATAAAAGCTGTTGCAATGATATTTCCATGCTGAACTGAGTTGTTCTGGGTCAAATATGAAAACAAACCCACTTTCCTTTCAGTATATTGCTGCAATTGGCAGAAACAAGCATATTTGCTCAGTTGGCCTGAAAATGCTTTTAAGCGTATAAAAACTTACACTCTTGATTTCTGGCTAAATAAAAGCTGTTGCAATGATATTTCCATGCTGAACTGAGTTGTTCTGGGTCAAATATGAAGGCAAACCCACTTTCCTTTCAGTATATTGCTGCAATTTGCAGAAACAAGCATATTTGCTCATTCGGCCTGAAAATGCTTTTAAGCGCATAAAATCTTACACTCTTGATTTCTGGCTAAATAAAAGCTGTTGCAATGATATTTCCATGCTGAACTGAGTTGTTCTGGGTCAAATATGAAGGCAAACCCACTTTCCTTTCAGTATATTGCTGCAATTTGCAGAAACAAGCATATTTGCTCATTCGGCCTGAAAATGCTTTTAAGCGCATAAAAACTTACACTCTTGATTTCTGGCTAAATAAAAGCTGTTGCAATGATATTTCCATGCTGAACTGAGTTGTTCTGGGTCAAATATGAAGGCAAACCCACTTTCCTTTCAGTATATTGCTGCAATTTGCAGAAACAAGCATATTTGCTCATTCGGCCTGAAAATGCTTTTAAGCGCATAAAAACTTACACTCTTGATTTCTGGCTAAATAAAAGCTGTTGCAATGATATTTCCATGCTGAACTGAGTTGTTCTGGGTCAAATATGAAGGCAAACCCACTTTCCTTTCAGTATTTTGCTGCAATTGGCAGAAACAAGCATATTTGCTCATTCGGCCTGAAAATGCTTTTAAGCGCATAAAAACTTACACTCTTGATTTCTGGCTAAATAAAAGTTGTTGCAAGGATATTTCCATGCTGAACTGAGTTGTTCTGGGTCAAATATGAAGGCAAACCCACTTTCCTTTCAGTATTTTGCTGCAATTGGCAGAAACAAGCATATTTGCTCATTCGGCCTGAAAATGCTTTTAAGCGCATAAAAACTTACACTCTTGATTTCTGGCTAAATAAAAGCTGTTGCAATGATATTTCCATGCTGAACTGAGTTGTTCTGGGTCAAATATGAAGGCAAACCCACTTTCCTTTCAGTATTTTGCTGCAATTGGCAGAAACAAGCATATTTGCTCATTCGGCCTGAAAATGCTTTTAAGCGCATAAAAACTTACACTCTTGATTTCTGGCTAAATAAAAGCTGTTGCAATGATATTTCCATGCTGAACTGAGTTGTTCTGGGTCAAATATGAAGGCAAACCCACTTTCCTTTCAGTATTTTGCTGCAATTGGCAGAAACAAGCATATTTCCTCATTCGGCCTGAAAATGCTTTTAAGCGCATAAAAACTTACTCTCTTGATTTCTGGCTAAATAAAAGCTGTTGCAATGATATTTCCATGCTGAACTGAGTTGTTCTGGGTCAAATATGAAGGCAAACCCACTTTCCTTTCAGTATATTGCTGCAATTGGCAGAAACAAGCATATTTGCTCATTTGGCCTGAAAATGCTTTTAAGCGCATAAAAACTTACACTCTTGATTTCTGGCTAAATAAAAGCTGTTGCAATGATATTTCCATGCTGAACTGAGTTGTTCTGGGTCAAATTTGAAGGCAAACCCACTTTCCTTTCAGTATTTTGCTGCAATTGGCAGAAACAAGCATATTTGCTCATTCGGCCTGAAAATGCTTTTAAGCGCATAAAAACTTACACTCTTGATTTCTGGCTAAATAAAAGCTGTTGCAATGATATTTCCATGCTGAACTGAGTTGTTCTGGGTCAAATATGAAGGCAAACCCACTTTCCTTTCAGTATTTTGCTGCAATTGGCAGAAACAAGCATATTTGCTCATTCGGCCTGAAAATGCTTTTAAGCGCATAAAAACTTACACTCTTGATTTCTGGCTAAATAAAAGCTGTTGCAATGATATTTCCATGCTGAACTGAGTTGTTCTGGGTCAAATATGAAGGCAAACCCACTTTCCTTTCAGTATTTTGCTGCAATTGGCAGAAACAAGCATATTTGCTCATTCGGCCTGAAAATGCTTTTAAGCGCATAAAAACTTACACTCTTGATTTCTGGCTAAATAAAAGCTGTTGCAAGGATATTTCCATGCTGAACTGAGTTGTTCTGGGTGAAATATGAAGGCAAACCCACTTTCCTTTCAGTATTTTGCTGCAATTGGCAGAAATCAGCTCATTTGGCCTGAAAATGCTTTTAAGCGCATAAAAACTTACACTCTTGATTTCTGGCTAAATAAAAGCTGTTGCAATGATATTTCCATGCTGAACTGAGTTGTTCTGGGTCAAATATGAAGGCAAACCCACTTTCCTTTCAGTATTTTGCTGCAATTGGCAGAAATCAGCTCATTTGGCCTGAAAATGCTTTTAAGCGCATAAAAACTTACACTCTTGATTTCTGGCTAAATAAAAGCTGTTGCAATGATATTTCCATGCTGAACTGAGTTGTTCTGGGTCAAATATGAAGGCAAACCCACTTTCCTTTCAGTATTTTGCTGCAATTGGCAGAAACAAGCATATTTGCTCATTCGGCCTGAAAATGCTTTTAAGCGCATAAAAACTTACACTCTTGATTTCTGGCTAAATAAAAGCTGTTGCAATGATATTTCCATGCTGAACTGAGTTGTTCTGGGTCAAATATGAAGGCAAACCCACTTTCCTTTCAGTATTTTGCTGCAATTGGCAGAAATCAGCTCATTTGGCCTGAAAATGCTTTTAAGCGCATAAAAACTTACACTCTTGATTTCTGGCTAAATAAAAGCTGTTGCAATGATATTTCCATGCTGAACTGAGTTGTTCTGGGTCAAATATGAAGGCAAACCCACTTTCCTTTCAGTATTTTGCTGCAATTGGCAGAAATCAGCTCATTTGGCCTGAAAATGCTTTTAAGCGCATAAAAACTTACTCTCTTGATTTCTGGCTAAATAAAAGCTGTTGCAATGATATTTCCATGCTGAACTGAGTTGTTCTGGGTCAAATATGAAGGCAAACCCACTTTCCTTTCAGTATATTGCTGCAATTGGCAGAAACAAGCATATTTGCTCATTTGGCCTGAAAATGCTTTTAAGCGCATAAAAACTTACACTCTTGATTTCTGGCTAAATAAAAGCTGTTGCAATGATATTTCCATGCTGAACTGAGTTGTTCTGGGTCAAATATGAAGGCAAACCCACTTTCCTTTCAGTATTTTGCTGCAATTGGCAGAAATCAGCTCATTTGGCCTGAAAATGCTTTTAAGCGCATAAAAACTTACACTCTTGATTTCTGGCTAAATAAAAGCTGTTGCAATGATATTTCCATGCTGAACTGAGTTGTTCTGGGTCAAATATGAAGGCAAACCCACTTTCCTTTCAGTATTTTGCTGCAATTGGCAGAAACAAGCATATTTGCTCATTCGGCCTGAAAATGCTTTTAAGCGCATAAAAACTTACACTCTTGATTTCTGGCTAAATAAAAGCTGTTGCAATGATATTTCCATGCTGAACTGAGTTGTTCTGGGTCAAATATGAAGGCAAACCCACTTTCCTTTCAGTATTTTGCTGCAATTGGCAGAAACAAGCATATTTGCTCATTCGGCCTGAAAATGCTTTTAAGCGCATAAAAACTTACACTCTTGATTTCTGGCTAAATAAAAGCTGTTGCAAGGATATTTCCATGCTGAAATGAGTTGTTCTGGGTCAAATATGAAGGCAAACCCACTTTCCTTTCAGTATTTTGCTGCAATTGGCAGAAACAAGCATATTTGCTCATTCGGCCTGAAAATGCTTTTAAGCGCATAAAAACTTACACTCTTGATTTCTGGCTAAATAAAAGCTGTTGCAATGATATTTCCATGCTGAACTGAGTTGTTCTGGGTCAAATATGAAGGCAAACCCACTTTCCTTTCAGTATTTTGCTGCAATTGGCAGAAATCAGCTCATTTGGCCTGAAAATGCTTTTAAGCGCATAAAAACTTACACTCTTGATTTCTGGCTAAATAAAAGCTGTTGCAATGATATTTCCATGCTGAACTGAGTTGTTCTGTGTCAAATATGAAGGCAAACCCACTTTCCTTTCAGTATTTTGCTGCAATTGGCAGAAACAAGCATATTTGCTCATTCGGCCTGAAAATGCTTTTAAGCGCATAAAAACTTACACTCTTGATTTCTGGCTAAATAAAAGCTGTTGCAATGATATTTCCATGCTGAACTGAGTTGTTCTGGGTCAAATATGAAGGCAAACCCACTTTCCTTTCAGTATTTTGCTGCAATTGGCAGAAACAAGCATATTTGCTCATTCGGCCTGAAAATGCTTTTAAGCGCATAAAAACTTACACTCTTGATTTCTGGCTAAATAAAAGCTGTTGCAATGATATTTCCATGCTGAACTGAGTTGTTCTGGGTCAAATATGAAGGCAAACCCACTTTCCTTTCAGTATTTTGCTGCAATTGGCAGAAACAAGCATATTTGCTCATTCGGCCTGAAAATGCTTTTAAGCGCATAAAAACTTACACTCTTGATTTCTGGCTAAATAAAAGCTGTTGCAATGATATTTCCATGCTGAACTGAGTTGTTCTGGGTCAAATATGAAGCCAAACCCACTTTCCTTTCAGTATTTTGCTGCAATTGGCAGAAACAAGCATATTTGCTCATTCGGCCTGAAAATGCTTTTAAGCGCATAAAAACTTACACTCTTGATTTCTGGCTAAATAAAAGCTGTTGCAAGGATATTTCCATGCTGAACTGAGTTGTTCTGGGTCAAATATGAAGGCAAACCCACTTTCCTTTCAGTATTTTGCTGCAATTGGCAGAAATCAGCTCATTTGGCCTGAAAATGCTTTTAAGCGCATAAAAACTTACTCTCTTGATTTCTGGCTAAATAAAAGCTGTTGCAATGATATTTCCATGCTGAACTGAGTTGTTCTGGGTCAAATATGAAGGCAAATCCACTTTCCTTTCAGTATATTGCTGCAGTTTGCAGAAACAAGTATATTTGCTTATTCGGCCTGAAAATGCTTTTAAGCGCATAAAAACTTACACTCTTGATTTCTGGCTAAATAAAAGCTGTTGCAATGATATTTCCATGCTGAACTGAGTTGTTCTGGGTCAAATATGAAGGCAAACCCACTTTCCTTTCAGTATTTTGCTGCAATTGGCAGAAATCAGCTCATTTGGCCTGAAAATGCTTTTAAGCGCATAAAAACTTACACTCTTGATTTCTGGCTAAATAAAAGCTGTTGCAATGATATTTCCATGCTGAACTGAGTTGTTCTGGGTCAAATATGAAGGCAAACCCACTTTCCTTTCAGTATTTTGCTGCAATTGGCAGAAATCAGCTCATTTGGCCTGAAAATGCTTTTAAGCGCATAAAAACTTACACTCTTGATTTCTGGCTAAATAAAAGCTGTTGCAATGATATTTCCATGCTGAACTGAGTTGTTCTGGGTCAAATATGAAGGCAAACCCACTTTCCTTTCAGTATTTTGCTGCAATTGGCAGAAACAAGCATATTTGCTCATTCGGCCTGAAAATGCTTTTAAGCGCATAAAAACTTACACTCTTGATTTCTGGCTAAATAAAAGCTGTTGCAATGATATTTCCATGCTGAACTGAGTTGTTCTTGGTCAAATATGAAGGCAAACCCACTTTCCTTTCAGTATTTTGCTGCAATTGGCAGAAATCAGCTCATTTGGCCTGAAAATGCTTTTAAGCGCATAAAAACTTACACTCTTGATTTCTGGCTAAATAAAAGCTGTTGCAATGATATTTCCATGCTGAACTGAGTTGTTCTGGGTCAAATTTGAAGGCAAACCCACTTTCCTTTCAGTATATTGCTGCAATTTGCAGAAACAAGTATATTTGCTCATTCGGCCTGAAAATGCTTTTAAGCGCATAAAAACTTACACTCTTGATTTCTGCTAAATAAAAGCTGTTGCAATGATATTTCCATGCTGAACTGAGTTGTTCTGGGTCAAATATGAAGGCAAACCCACTTTCCTTTCAGTATATTGCTGCAATTGGCAGAAACAAGCATATTTGCTCATTCGGCCTGAAAATGCTTTTAAGCGCATAAAAACTTACACTCTTGATTTCTGGCTAAATAAAAGCTGTTGCAATGATATTTCCATGCTGAACTGAGTTGTTCTGGGTCAAATATGAAGGCAAACCCACTTTCCTTTCAGTATTTTGCTGCAATTGGCAGAAACAAGCATATTTGCTCATTCGGCCTGAAAATGCTTTTAAGCGCATAAAAACTTACACTCTTGATTTCTGGCTAAATAAAAGCTGTTGCAAGGATATTTCCATGCTGAACTGAGTTGTTCTGGGTGAAATATGAAGGCAAACCCACTTTCCTTTCAGTATTTTGCTGCAATTGGCAGAAATCAGCTCATTTGGCCTGAAAATGCTTTTAAGCGCATAAAAACTTACACTCTTGATTTCTGGCTAAATAAAAGCTGTTGCAATGATATTTCCATGCTGAACTGAGTTGTTCTGGGTCAAATATGAAGGCAAACCCACTTTCCTTTCAGTATTTTGCTGCAATTGGCAGAAATCAGCTCATTTGGCCTGAAAATGCTTTTAAGCGCATAAAAACTTACACTCTTGATTTCTGGCTAAATAAAAGCTGTTGCAATGATATTTCCATGCTGAACTGAGTTGTTCTGGGTCAAATATGAAGGCAAACCCACTTTCCTTTCAGTATTTTGCTGCAATTGGCAGAAACAAGCATATTTGCTCATTCGGCCTGAAAATGCTTTTAAGCGCATAAAAACTTACACTCTTGATTTCTGGCTAAATAAAAGCTGTTGCAATGATATTTCCATGCTGAACTGAGTTGTTCTGGGTCAAATATGAAGGCAAACCCACTTTCCTTTCAGTATTTTGCTGCAATTGGCAGAAATCAGCTCATTTGGCCTAAAAATGCTTTTAAGCGCATAAAAACTTACACTCTTGATTTCTGGCTAAATAAAAGCTGTTGCAATGATATTTCCATGCTGAACTGAGTTGTTCTGGGTCAAATATGAAGGCAAACCCACTTTCCTTTCAGTATTTTGCTGCAATTGGCAGAAATCAGCTCATTTGGCCTGAAAATGCTTTTAAGCGCATAAAAACTTACTCTCTTGATTTCTGGCTAAATAAAAGCTGTTGCAATGATATTTCCATGCTGAACTGAGTTGTTCTGGGTCAAATATGAAGGCAAACCCACTTTCCTTTCAGTATATTGCTGCAATTGGCAGAAACAAGCATATTTGCTCATTTGGCCTGAAAATGCTTTTAAGCGCATAAAAACTTACACTCTTGATTTCTGGCTAAATAAAAGCTGTTGCAATGATATTTCCATGCTGAACTGAGTTGTTCTGGGTCAAATATGAAGGCAAACCCACTTTCCTTTCAGTATTTTGCTGCAATTGGCAGAAATCAGCTCATTTGGCCTGAAAATGCTTTTAAGCGCATAAAAACTTACACTCTTGATTTCTGGCTAAATAAAAGCTGTTGCAATGATATTTCCATGCTGAACTGAGTTGTTCTGGGTCAAATATGAAGGCAAACCCACTTTCCTTTCAGTATTTTGCTGCAATTGGCAGAAACAAGCATATTTGCTCATTCGGCCTGAAAATGCTTTTAAGCGCATAAAAACTTACACTCTTGATTTCTGGCTAAATAAAAGCTGTTGCAATGATATTTCCATGCTGAACTGAGTTGTTCTGGGTCAAATATGAAGGCAAACCCACTTTCCTTTCAGTATTTTGCTGCAATTGGCAGAAACAAGCATATTTGCTCATTCGGCCTGAAAATGCTTTTAAGCGCATAAAAACTTACACTCTTGATTTCTGGCTAAATAAAAGCTGTTGCAATGATATCTCCATGCTGAACTGAGTTGTTCTGGGTCAAATATGAAGGCAAACCCACTTTCCTTTCAGTATTTTGCTGCAATTGGCAGAAACAAGCATATTTGCTCATTCGGCCTGAAAATGCTTTTAAGCGCATAAAAACTTACACTCTTGATTTCTGGCTAAATAAAAGCTGTTGCAAGGATATTTCCATGCTGAAATGAGTTGTTCTGGGTCAAATATGAAGGCAAACCCACTTTCCTTTCAGTATTTTGCTGCAATTGGCAGAAACAAGCATATTTGCTCATTCGGCCTGAAATGCTTTTAAGCGCATAAAAACTTACACTCTTGATTTCTGGCTAAATAAAAGCTGTTGCAAGGATATTTCCATGCTGAAATGAGTTGTTCTGGGTCAAATATGAAGGCAAACCCACTTTCCTTTCAGTATTTTGCTGCAATTGGCAGAAACAAGCATATTTGCTCATTCGGCCTGAAAATGCTTTTAAGCGCATAAAAACTTACACTCTTGATTTCTGGCTAAATAAAAGCTGTTGCAATGATATTTCCATGCTGAACTGAGTTGTTCTGGGTCAAATATGAAGGCAAACCCACTTTCCTTTCAGTATTTTGCTGCAATTGGCAGAAACAAGCATATTTGCTCATTCGGCCTGAAAATGCTTTTAAGCGCATAAAAACTTACACTCTTGATTTCTGGCTAAATAAAAGCTGTTGCAATGATATTTCCATGCTGAACTGAGTTGTTCTGGGTCAAATATGAAGGCAAACCCACTTTCCTTTCAGTATTTTGCTGCAATTGGCAGAAACAAGCATATTTGCTCATTCGGCCTGAAAATGCTTTTAAGCGCATAAAAACTTACACTCTTGATTTCTGGCTAAATAAAAGCTGTTGCAATGATATTTCCATGCTGAACTGAGTTGTTCTGGGTCAAATATGAAGGCAAACCCACTTTCCTTTCAGTATTTTGCTGCAATTGGCAGAAACAAGCATATTTGCTCATTCGGCCTGAAAATGCTTTTAAGCGCATAAAAACTTACACTCTTGATTTCTGGCTAAATAAAAGCTGTTGCAATGATATTTCCATGCTGAACTGAGTTGTTCTGGGTCAAATATGAAGGCAAACCCACTTTCCTTTCAGTATTTTGCTGCAATTGGCAGAAACAAGCATATTTGCTCATTCGGCCTGAAAATGCTTTTAAGCGCATAAAAACTTACACTCTTGATTTCTGGCTAAATAAAAGCTGTTGCAATGATATTTCCATGCTGAACTGAGTTGTTCTGGGTCAAATATGAAGGCAAACCCACTTTCCTTTCAGTATTTTGCTGCAATTGGCAGAAACAAGCATATTTGCTCATTCGGCCTGAAAATGCTTTTAAGCGCATAAAAACTTACACTCTTGATTTCTGGCTAAATAAAAGCTGTTGCAATGATATTTCCATGCTGAACTGAGTTGTTCTGGGTCAAATATGAAGGCAAACCCACTTTCCTTTCAGTATTTTGCTGCAATTGGCAGAAATCAGCTCATTTGGCCTGAAAATGCTTTTAAGCGCATAAAAACTTACACTCTTGATTTCTGGCTAAATAAAAGCTGTTGCAATGATATTTCCATGCTGAACTGAGTTGTTCTGGGTCAAATATGAAGGCAAACCCACTTTCCTTTCAGTATTTTGCTGCAATTGGCAGAAACAAGCATATTTGCTCATTCGGCCTGAAAATGCTTTTAAGCGCATAAAAACTTACACTCCTGATTTCTGGCTAAATAAAAGCTGTTGCAATGATATTTCCATGCTGAACTGAGTTGTTCTGGGTCAAATATGAAGGCAAACCCACTTTCCTTTCAGTATTTTGCTGCAATTGGCAGAAACAAGCATATTTGCTCATTCGGCCTGAAAATGCTTTTAAGCGCATAAAAACTTACACTCTTGATTTCTGGCTAAATAAAAGCTGTTGCAAGGATATTTCCATGCTGAAATGAGTTGTTCTGGGTCAAATATGAAGGCAAACCCACTTTCCTTTCAGTATTTTGCTGCAATTGGCAGAAACAAGCATATTTGCTCATTCGGCCTGAAAATGCTTTTAAGCGCATAAAAACTTACACTCTTGATTTCTGGCTAAATAAAAGCTGTTGCAATGATATTTCCATGCTGAACTGAGTTGTTCTGGGTCAAATATGAAGGCAAACCCACTTTCCTTTCAGTATTTTGCTGCAATTGGCAGAAACAAGCATATTTGCTCATTCGGCCTGAAAATGCTTTTAAGCGCATAAAAATTTACACTCTTGATTTCTGGCTAAATAAAGCTGTTGCAATGATATTTCCATGCTGAACTGAGTTGTTCTGGGTCAAATATGAAGGCAAACCCACTTTCCTTTCAGTATTTTGCTGCAATTGGCAGAAATCAGCTCATTTGGCCTGAAAATGCTTTTAAGCGCATAAAAACTTACACTCTTGATTTCTGGCTAAATAAAAGCTGTTGCAATGATATTTCCATGCTGAACTGAGTTGTTCTGGGTCAAATATGAAGGCAAACCCACTTTCCTTTCAGTATTTTGCTGCAATTGGCAGAAATCAGCTCATTCGACCTGAAAATGCTTTTAAGCGCATAAAAACTTACACTCTTGATTTCTGGCTAAATAAAAGCTGTTGCAATGATATTTCCATGCTGAACTGAGTTGTTCTGGGTCAAATATGAAGGCAAACCCACTTTCCTTTCAGTATTTTGCTGCAATTGGCAGAAACAAGCATATTTGCTCATTCGGCCTGAAAATGCTTTTAAGCGCATAAAAACTTACACTCTTGATTTCTGGCTAAATAAAAGCTGTTGCAATGATATTTCCATGCTGAACTGAGTTGTTCTGGGTCAAATATGAAGGCAAACCCACTTTCCTTTCAGTATTTTGCTGCAATTGGCAGAAACAAGCATATTTGCTCATTCGGCCTGAAAATGCTTTTAAGCGCATAAAAACTTACACTCTTGATTTCTGGCTAAATAAAAGCTGTTGCAATGATATTTCCATGCTGAACTGAGTTGTTCTGGGTCAAATATGAAGGCAAACCCACTTTCCTTTCAGTATTTTGCTGCAATTGGCAGAAACAAGCATATTTGCTCATTCGGCCTGAAAATGCTTTTAAGCGCATAAAAACTTACACTCTTGATTTCTGGCTAAATAAAAGCTGTTGCAATGATATTTCCATGCTGAACTGAGTTGTTCTGGGTCAAATATGAAGGCAAACCCACTTTCCTTTCAGTATTTTGCTGCAATTGGCAGAAACAAGCATATTTGCTCATTCGGCCTGAAAATGCTTTTAAGCGCATAAAAACTTACACTCTTGATTTCTGGCTAAATAAAAGCTGTTGCAATGATATTTCCATGCTGAACTGAGTTGTTCTGGGTCAAATATGAAGGCAAACCCACTTTCCTTTCAGTATTTTGCTGCAATTGGCAGAAACAAGCATATTTGCTCATTCGGCCTGAAAATGCTTTTAAGCGCATAAAAACTTACACTCTTGATTTCTGGCTAAATAAAAGCTGTTGCAATGATATTTCCATGCTGAACTGAGTTGTTCTGGGTCAAATATGAAGGCAAACCCACTTTCCTTTCAGTATTTTGCTGCAATTGGCAGAAACAAGCATATTTGCTCATTCGGCCTGAAAATGCTTTTAAGCGCATAAAAACTTACACTCTTGATTTCTGGCTAAATAAAAGCTGTTGCAATGATATTTCCATGCTGAACTGAGTTGTTCTGGGTCAAATTGGCAGAAATCAGCTCATTCGGCCTGAAAATGCTTTTAAGCGCATAAAAACTTACTCTCTTGATTTCTGGCTAAATAAAAGCTGTTGCAATGATATTTCCATGCTGAACTGAGTTGTTCTGGGTCAAATATGAAGGCAAACCCACTTTCCTTTCAGTATTTTGCTGCAATTGGCAGAAATCAGCTCATTTGGCCTGAAAATGCTTTTTAAGCGCATAAAAACTTACACTCTTGATTTCTGGCTAAATAAAAGCTGTTGCAATGATATTTCTGTTGCAATGATATTTCCATGCTGAACTGAGTTGTTCTGGGTCAAATATGAAGGCAAACCCACTTTCCTTTCAGTATTTTGCTGCAATTGGCAGAAACAAGCATATTTGCTCATTCGGCCTGAAAATGCTTTTAAGCGCATAAAAACTTACACTCTTGATTTCTGGCTAAATAAAAGCTGTTGCAATGATATTTCCATGCTGAACTGAGTTGTTCTGGGTCAAATATGAAGGCAAACCCACTTTCCTTTCAGTATTTTGCTGCAATTGGCAGAAACAAGCATATTTGCTCATTCGGCCTGAAAATGCTTTTAAGCGCATAAAAACTTACACTCTTGATTTCTGGCTAAATAAAAGCTGTTGCAATGATATTTCCATGCTGAACTGAGTTGTTCTGGGTCAAATATGAAGGCAAACCCCACTTTCCTTTCAGTATTTTGCTGCAATTGGCAGAAACAAGCATATTTGCTCATTCGGGCTGAAAATGCTTTTAAGCGCATAAAAACTTACACTCTTGATTTCTGGCTAAATAAAAGCTGTTGCAATGATATTTCCATGCTGAACTGAGTTGTTCTGGGTCAAATATGAAGGCAAACCCACTTTCCTTTCAGTATTTTGCTGCAATTGGCAGAAACAAGCATATTTGCTCATTCGGCCTGAAAATGCTTTTAAGCGCATAAAAACTTACACTCTTGATTTCTGGCTAAATAAAAGCTGTTGCAATGATATTTCCATGCTGAACTGAGTTGTTCTGGGTCAAATATGAAGGCAAACCCACTTTCCTTTCAGTATTTTGCTGCAATTGGCAGAAACAAGCATATTTGCTCATTCGGCCTGAAAATGCTTTTAAGCGCATAAAAACTTACACTCTTGATTTCTGGCTAAATAAAAGCTGTTGCAATGATATTTCCATGCTGAACTGAGTTGTTCTGGGTCAAATATGAAGGCAAACCCACTTTCCTTTCAGTATTTTGCTGCAATTGGCAGAAACAAGCATATTTGCTCATTCGGCCTGAAAATGCTTTTAAGCGCATAAAAACTTACACTCTTGATTTCTGGCTAAATAAAAGCTGTTGCAATGATATTTCCATGCTGAACTGAGTTGTTCTGGGTCAAATATGAAGGCAAACCCACTTTCCTTTCAGTATTTTGCTGCAATTGGCAGAAACAAGCATATTTGCTCATTCGGCCTGAAAATGCTTTTAAGCGCATAAAAACTTACACTCTTGATTTCTGGCTAAATAAAAGCTGTTGCAATGATATTTCCATGCTGAACTGAGTTGTTCTGGGTCAAATATGAAGGCAAACCCACTTTCCTTTCAGTATTTTGCTGCAATTGGCAGAAACAAGCATATTTGCTCATTCGGCCTGAAAATGCTTTTAAGCGCATAAAAACTTACACTCTTGATTTCTGGCTAAATAAAAGCTGTTGCAATGATATTTCCATGCTGAACTGAGTTGTTCTGGGTCAAATATGAAGGCAAACCCACTTTCCTTTCAGTATTTTGCTGCAATTGGCAGAAACAAGCATATTTGCTCATTCGGCCCTGAAAATGCTTTTAAGCGCATAAAAACTTACACTCTTGATTTCTGGCTAAATAAAAGCTGTTGCAATGATATTTCCATGCTGAACTGAGTTGTTCTGGGTCAAATATGAAGGCAAACCCACTTTCCTTTCAGTATTTTGCTGCAATTGGCAGAAACAAGCATATTTGCTCATTCGGCCTGAAAATGCTTTTAAGCGCATAAAAACTTACACTCTTGATTTCTGGCTAAATAAAAGCTGTTGCAATGATATTTCCATGCTGAACTGAGTTGTTCTGGGTCAAATATGAAGGCAAACCCACTTTCCTTTCAGTATTTTGCTGCAATTGGCAGAAACAAGCATATTTGCTCATTCGTGCTGAAAATGCTTTTAAGCGCATAAAAACTTACACTCTTGATTTCTGGCTAAATAAAAGCTGTTGCAATGATATTTCCATGCTGAACTGAGTTGTTCTGGGTCAAATATGAAGGCAAACCCACTTTCCTTTCAGTATTTTGCTGCAATTGGCAGAAACAATGCCTCATTTCGGCCTGAAAATAGCTTTTAAGCGCATAAAAACTTACACTCTTGATTTCTGGCTAAATAAAAGCTGTTGCAATGATATTTCCATGCTGAACTGAGTTGTTCTGGGTCAAATATGAAGGCAAACCCACTTTCCTTTCAGTATTTTGCTGCAATTGGCAGAAACAAGCATATTTGCTCATTCGGCCTGAAAATGCTTTTAAGCGCATAAAAACTTACACTCTTGATTTCTGGCTAAATAAAAGCTGTTGCAATGATATTTCCATGCTGAACTGAGTTGTTCTGGGTCAAATATGAAGGCAAACCCACTTTCCTTTCAGTATTTTGCTGCAATTGGCAGAAACAAGCATATTTGCTCATTCGGCCTGAAAATGCTTTTAAGCGCATAAAAACTTACACTCTTGATTTCTGGCTAAATAAAAGCTGTTGCAATGATATTTCCATGCTGAACTGAGTTGTTCTGGGTCAAATATGAAGGCAAACCCACTTTCCTTTCAGTATTTTGCTGCAATTGGCAGAAACAAGCATATTTGCTCATTCGGCCTGAAAATGCTTTTAAGCGCATAAAAACTTACACTCTTGATTTCTGGCTAAATAAAAGCTGTTGCAATGATATTTCCATGCTGAACTGAGTTGTTCTGGGTCAAATATGAAGGCAAACCCACTTTCCTTTCAGTATTTTGCTGCAATTGGCAGAAACAAGCATATTTGCTCATTCGGCCTGAAAATGCTTTTAAGCGCATAAAAACTTACACTCTTGATTTCTGGCTAAATAAAAGCTGTTGCAATGATATTTCCATGCTGAACTGAGTTGTTCTGGGTCAAATATGAAGGCAAACCCACTTTCCTTTCAGTATTTTGCTGCAATTGGCAGAAACAAGCATATTTGCTCATTCGGCCTGAAAATGCTTTTAAGCGCATAAAAACTTACACTCTTGATTTCTGGCTAAATAAAAGCTGTTGCAATGATATTTCCATGCTGAACTGAGTTGTTCTGGGTCAAATATGAAGGCAAACCCACTTTCCTTTCAGTATTTTGCTGCAATTGGCAGAAACAAGCATATTTGCTCATTCGGCCTGAAAATGCTTTTAAGCGCATAAAAACTTACACTCTTGATTTCTGGCTAAATAAAAGCTGTTGCAATGATATTTCCATGCTGAACTGAGTTGTTCTGGGTCAAATATGAAGGCAAACCCACTTTCCTTTCAGTATTTTGCTGCAATTGGCAGAAACAAGCATATTTGCTCATTCGGCCTGAAAATGCTTTTAAGCGCATAAAAACTTACACTCTTGATTTCTGGCTAAATAAAAGCTGTTGCAATGATATTTCCATGCTGAACTGAGTTGTTCTGGGTCAAATATGAAGGCAAACCCACTTTCCTTTCAGTATTTTGCTGCAATTGGCAGAAACAAGCATATTTGCTCATTCGGCCTGAAAATGCTTTTAAGCGCATAAAAACTTACACTCTTGATTTCTGGCTAAATAAAAGCTGTTGCAATGATATTTCCATGCTGAACTGAGTTGTTCTGGGTCAAATATGAAGGCAAACCCACTTTCCTTTCAGTATTTTGCTGCAATTGGCAGAAACAAGCATATTTGCTCATTCGGCCTGAAAATGCTTTTAAGCGCATAAAAACTTACACTCTTGATTTCTGGCTAAATAAAAGCTGTTGCAATGATATTTCCATGCTGAACTGAGTTGTTCTGGGTCAAATATGAAGGCAAACCCACTTTCCTTTCAGTATTTTGCTGCAATTGGCAGAAACAAGCATATTTGCTCATTCGGCCTGAAAATGCTTTTAAGCGCATAAAAACTTACACTCTTGATTTCTGGCTAAATAAAAGCTGTTGCAATGATATTTCCATGCTGAACTGAGTTGTTCTGGGTCAAATATGAAGGCAAACCCACTTTCCTTTCAGTATTTTGCTGCAATTGGCAGAAACAAGCATATTTGCTCATTCGGCCTGAAAATGCTTTTAAGCGCATAAAAACTTACACTCTTGATTTCTGGCTAAATAAAAGCTGTTGCAATGATATTTCCATGCTGAACTGAGTTGTTCTGGGTCAAATATGAAGGCAAACCCACTTTCCTTTCAGTATTTTGCTGCAATTGGCAGAAACAAGCATATTTGCTCATTCGGCCTGAAAATGCTTTTAAGCGCATAAAAACTTACACTCTTGATTTCTGGCTAAATAAAAGCTGTTGCAATGATATTTCCATGCTGAACTGAGTTGTTCTGGGTCAAATATGAAGGCAAACCCACTTTCCTTTCAGTATTTTGCTGCAATTGGCAGAAACAAGCATATTTGCTCATTCGTGCTGAAAATGCTTTTAAGCGCATAAAAACTTACACTCTTGATTTCTGGCTAAATAAAAGCTGTTGCAATGATATTTCCATGCTGAACTGAGTTGTTCTGGGTCAAATATGAAGGCAAACCCACTTTCCTTTCAGTATTTTGCTGCAATTGGCAGAAACAAGCATATTTGCTCATTTGGCCTGAAAATGCTTTTAAGCGCATAAAAACTTACACTCTTGATTTCTGGCTAAATAAAAGCTGTTGCAATGATATTTCCATGCTGAACTGAGTTGTTCTGGGTCAAATATGAAGGCAAACCCACTTTCCTTTCAGTATTTTGCTGCAATTGGCAGAAATCAATGCTCATTCGACCTGAAAATGCTTTTAAGCGCATAAAAACTTACACTCTTGATTTCTGGCTAAATAAAAGCTGTTGCAATGATATTTCCATGCTGAACTGAGTTGTTCTGGGTCAAATATGAAGGCAAACCCACTTTCCTTTCAGTATTTTGCTGCAATTGGCAGAAACAAGCATATTTGCTCATTCGGCCTGAAAATGCTTTTAAGCGCATAAAAACTTACACTCTTGATTTCTGGCTAAATAAAAGCTGTTGCAATGATATTTCCATGCTGAACTGAGTTGTTCTGGGTCAAATATGAAGGCAAACCCACTTTCCTTTCAGTATTTTGCTGCAATTGGCAGAAACAAGCATATTTGCTCATTCGGCCTGAAAATGCTTTTAAGCGCATAAAAACTTACACTCTTGATTTCTGGCTAAATAAAAGCTGTTGCAATGATATTTCCATGCTGAACTGAGTTGTTCTGGGTCAAATATGAAGGCAAACCCACTTTCCTTTCAGTATTTTGCTGCAATTGGCAGAAACAAGCATATTTGCTCATTCGGCCTGAAAATGCTTTTAAGCGCATAAAAACTTACACTCTTGATTTCTGGCTAAATAAAAGCTGTTGCAATGATATTTCCATGCTGAACTGAGTTGTTCTGGGTCAAATATGAAGGCAAACCCACTTTCCTTTCAGTATTTTGCTGCAATTGGCAGAAACAAGCATATTTGCTCATTCGGCCTGAAAATGCTTTTAAGCGCATAAAAACTTACACTCTTGATTTCTGGCTAAATAAAAGCTGTTGCAATGATATTTCCATGCTGAACTGAGTTGTTCTGGGTCAAATATGAAGGCAAACCCACTTTCCTTTCAGTATTTTGCTGCAATTGGCAGAAACAAGCATATTTGCTCATTCGGCCTGAAAATGCTTTTAAGCGCATAAAAACTTACACTCTTGATTTCTGGCTAAATAAAAGCTGTTGCAATGATATTTCCATGCTGAACTGAGTTGTTCTGGGTCAAATATGAAGGCAAACCCACTTTCCTTTCAGTATTTTGCTGCAATTGGCAGAAACAAGCATATTTGCTCATTCGGCCTGAAAATGCTTTTAAGCGCATAAAAACTTACACTCTTGATTTCTGGCTAAATAAAAGCTGTTGCAATGATATTTCCATGCTGAACTGAGTTGTTCTGGGTCAAATATGAAGGCAAACCCACTTTCCTTTCAGTATTTTGCTGCAATTGGCAGAAACAAGCATATTTGCTCATTCGGCCTGAAAATGCTTTTAAGCGCATAAAAACTTACACTCTTGATTTCTGGCTAAATAAAAGCTGTTGCAATGATATTTCCATGCTGAACTGAGTTGTTCTGGGTCAAATATGAAGGCAAACCCACTTTCCTTTCAGTATTTTGCTGCAATTGGCAGAAACAAGCATATTTGCTCATTCGGCCTGAAAATGCTTTTAAGCGCATAAAAACTTACACTCTTGATTTCTGGCTAAATAAAAGCTGTTGCAATGATATTTCCATGCTGAACTGAGTTGTTCTGGGTCAAATATGAAGGCAAACCCACTTTCCTTTCAGTATTTTGCTGCAATTGGCAGAAATCAGCTCATTCGGCCTGAAAATGCTTTTAAGCGCATAAAAACTTACACTCTTGATTTCTGGCTAAATAAAAGCTGTTGCAATGATATTTCCATGCTGAACTGAGTTGTTCTGGGTCAAATATGAAGGCAAACCCACTTTCCTTTCAGTATTTTGCTGCAATTGGCAGAAAACAAGCATATTTGCTCATTCGGCCTGAAAATGCTTTTAAGCGCATAAAAACTTACACTCTTGATTTCTGGCTAAATAAAAGCTGTTGCAATGATATTTCCATGCTGAACTGAGTTGTTCTGGGTCAAATATGAAGGCAAACCCACTTTCCTTTCAGTATTTTGCTGCAATTGGCAGAAACAAGCATATTTGCTCATTCGGCCTGAAAATCCTTTTAAGCGCATAAAAACTTACACTCTTGATTTCTGGCTAAATAAAAGCTGTTGCAATGATATTTCCATGCTGAACTGAGTTGTTCTGGGTCAAATATGAAGGCAAACCCACTTTCCTTTCAGTATTTTGCTGCAATTGGCAGAAACAAGCATATTTGCTCATTCGGCCTGAAAATGCTTTTAAGCGCATAAAAATTTACACTCTTGATTTCTGGCTAAATAAAAGCTGTTGCAATGATATTTCCATGCTGAACTGAGTTGTTCTGGGTCAAATATGAAGGCAAACCCACTTTCCTTTCAGTATTTTGCTGCAATTGGCAGAAACAAGCATATTTGCTCATTTCGCCTGAAAATGCTTTTAAGCGCATAAAAACTTACACTCTTGATTTCTGGCTAAATAAAAGCTGTTGCAATGATATTTCCATGCTGAACTGAGTTGTTCTGGGTCAAATATGAAGGCAAACCCACTTTCCTTTCAGTATTTTGCTGCAATTGGCAGAAATCAGCTCATTCGACCTGAAAATGCTTTTAAGCGCATAAAAACTTACACTCTTGATTTCTGGCTAAATAAAAGCTGTTGCAATGATATTTCCATGCTGAACTGAGTTGTTCTGGGTCAAATATGAAGGCAAACCCACTTTCCTTTCAGTATTTTGCTGCAATTGGCAGAAACAAGCATATTTGCTCATTCGGCCTGAAAATGCTTTTAAGCGCATAAAAACTTACACTCTTGATTTCTGGCTAAATAAAAGCTGTTGCAATGATATTTCCATGCTGAACTGAGTTGTTCTGGGTCAA